>NW_020173979.1:11434091-11449374 GCF_003031525.2 Neophocaena asiaeorientalis asiaeorientalis | reverse complement strand
GGCCTCTCACTGTTGTGGCCTCTCCCGTTGCGCAGCACAGGCTCCGGACGCGCAGGCTCACGGGCCCAGCCGCTCCGCGGCATGTGGGATCTTCCCAGACCAGGGCACGAACCTGTGTCCCCTGCACAGCAGGTGGACTCTCAACCACTGCGCCACCAGGGAAGCCCCGCAGATAGCCTTTTACATTTCAATACAGGGCAAGTGGTCTGAGTTCCTCTATATGCACTGTCTTGTTCATACCAAGTAAGGCTATATTTCTGCCTAAGAAACTAGCAGAGAACAGCATGTATATGCAACATAAACATCTGCCTCACATAACCACTCCTAGGTACAAATGACTTGAAAAAAAAATTTCAAGTTATCATTTTTTTGTTTCTCCTTTTACCATTTTCCAAACTCCCCCTGCCCCCACTTCCGCACAACTGGTTTCAGTAGGCAGAAGGGGAACAGAAGTGGGTAAAAAGGATGGGCATTCCTTCCAGTTACACAAATATATACCATGTATATATATGTATATAAATACGCACATATACATATACATGTATTTACATAGTCAAACTTCATGTGCCTTAAAATAAAATGTAACATGTTGTCAGAGGAAAGCTCTTTCCCAAATGAAACTTTGCAAGATGGATTTTTAAAGTAGGATCATACTGCAGTCACTGGGTTCTTGAAAGGTGACCTCCACCCACAACTACATTAGTCAGCAATTCAATTTTCTCAGTATCTTAAAGAGGTGATAATAGCTGCAAATTGTCCTGACATATGCTACCAGCTACTTCTTTAAAACAACAGTTATACAACTTGCTTTCTCTCAATTTGAATTTTTTTTTAAAATGTTCTTCTTTAACAGTAGTTTTACATTTTCAAACTCAAGTTTGGAATTGGAAGTTGGGAATTCGTATGTGCAGGAAGATCCAACAGCCAGTCTCAACTAAGCATATTAAAGTCACTTTTACGGATACATAATTGCACCTTTTCTCAATCTCATTATTGAGATTGGTAGCTGGGGTGGGTAATATTAACCACAGTTCAGAGTAGGCGAAATGGAAGCTTAAAGAAATTAGATTGTGAATATTCTCAACTCTGTCTTGAGTCCCCATTCTTCCATTACCCCAAAGAACTCTTGTACTATATAATCATAGATTCAACAAAACTTTATGTAATAGCCTCATAAAATTCTAACTTTAATGCCTCCTGTTTATCTGAGTGCCAAGCTTGTGATTCCAAATGTCCCTTGTCCATTTCTTGTTGTATATTTGACCATAATTCAAACTGAACTGAACATCTCCTATGACCTTTTTCTCCTTCACTAATTCCTATTGCTAGCACCTCCATAACCAGTTCTGACTTAAAAACCTTCAGATTTTTAGGGATTCTCCCATCCCTTTCCACAAATAAAATTAGTGTGATGTCATCCAACTCCTCCCCTCAGAAATCTTCAGTAGCTCCCCATTTTCTACCACAATTAGCTAAAACTTCTCCCAGGTCCTTAGCATCCTTGAATAACAGGTGGAAACCATCTTCTCTACCAACTTCATTTTCAGTTGCTACCCATCCCTTGTCCTGGTTCTAATCAAATTTGCATACTTGACTGCCTTGTAAAGATACTAGAATCATTCTTGAATGTCTACCTTTTATGTTTTTCTTTTTACCCGAAATACTTCCCACCAATGACTCAGTCATCACTATTCTTTCCTTGTATGGCTGCTAAAATTAATGTCTACACCAAAAATTCAGCTATTCAACATTTTGGTATGATTTATTACTTGCTTTCTGAAATTTTTCTCGTCTTTGAAATTCTTAAAGAAAATATGAAAATAGATAAGTTGAATTTTATATACCTTCCCAAGTACCCTAGCCCAGAGATTAGACACACTCAAGCAATGTGGATGGCAAGGGTAGTTCTGAACTAGAAATCTGCAAGCTTAGCCTACTAGCTTGCAGTGTGATTTTGGATAACTCATTTAACCTCCTGGATTGCAAGATCTTTATCTACAAATATAGGAATAGTAAAATAGGGGGAAAAAATCCCTCAAAACTCATTTCCTGCCCATCTTCATGATTCACCCACTGAATTATTCCCATCAGCATATAAATAGTGATATCACCATCACCCAGACCCCTCACTGCCTTCCACCAACCACTCCATTTTTCTGATGCCCTTTATGGCAAGGCTGCTCAAAAATGTTATTCCATTGTTTTTTTTTTTCACTTCCATTTTTTCCTCAGCCCATTCTAATCAGATACTTTGCTTTTTGCACACTAGTAAACGATGTGTGTTAAGGTAACAAATTATCTCCATTCTGCCAATCCAGTGATCAATTCTTAGTTCTCATTTGACTGAATCTATTAGCAGCATTTAAAATTACAGATCACTCTATCCTTCTTTTTTGTTTGTTTGGGGTTTATTTCTTCCAGTTTTATTGAGCTATAACTGACATACAGCACTGTATAAGTTTCAGGTGTACAGCATAATGATTTGACTTACATACGTCATGAAATGGGTACCACAATAAGCTTAGTGAACATCCATCATCTCCTATAGATACAAAACAAAAGAAGTAAAAAAAAATTTCCTTGTGATGAGAACTCAGTATTTACTCTGAACAATTTTCATATATAACACACAGCAATGTTAATTTTATTTATCATGTTGTACATTACATCCCTAGTACTTATTTACCTTATAACTGAAAGTTTGTATCTTTTGACCACTTTTATACAATTCCCCCTCCCCGGCCCCTCGCCTCTCTGATCTCTTTTTCTATTAGGCATTTTGTTTGTGTACTTGTTTTTGAAGTATAAATGACCTACAATATTATGTTAGTTCCTGTTACACAATATAGTGACTCGATACTTTTGTACATTTCAAAATGATCATCATGATAAGTCTAGTTACCATGTCACCATGCAAAGGTATCACATAATTATTGACTATATCCCCCACACTGTACATTTCACACCAGTGACTCATTTATTTTGCAGCTATAAGTTTGTACCTCAATCTCCCTCACCTATATCTCTCTTGAGAGAGAAAAGTCCTTCTTGAAATACATGCTTAGCCTGCCTTCTAGAATGCCACACTACTCTGAGTCTTTCTCTTACCTCACATTCTCCTACCTCTTACCTACCAAGGCTCTATCCTCAGCCCATTTCTCTTTTCAACATACATTAATTCACTAGACACACATTTAACTTTAATATCATCTACACATATATGCTCAAACCTATATCCATTTGTAACCTTTCATTTACACCTTTCATATACACTGCTTATTAAACATCACCACTTGGATGTCTAACAGGCATCTCACTTTTAACATGTCCAAGATAAAACCCTTTAACAGGGCTTTGCTGGTGGTACAGTGGTTGAGAGTCCGCCTGCCGATGCAGGGGACACGGGTTCGTGCCCCGGTCTGGGAAGATCCCACATGCCGCGAAGCAGCTAGGCCCGTGAGCCATGGCCGCTGAGCCTGCGCATCCGGAGCCTGTGCTCCGCAACGGGAGAGGCCACAACAGTGAGAGGCTCACGTACCGCAAAAACAAAAAACAAAAAACAAAAACAAAACAAAACAAAAAACCCTTTAACAAAACTTGCTCTCTTTAAAATCTCCAAATTTTCTCTTCCCTTACACTTCCCCATCTCTGTAAGTGGCAATACCTCTCCTTCCATCAACAAGGTCAAACGCATTGGAAACTTTCTTGACTTCTCTCTTTTCCCCAACCTACACATATTACCTATTAGCAAATCCTATTCATTAAACTTCTGACACTTATCCGGATTTCATTCTCTTCTCACCACCTCCATCATCACAACCCTAGTAGAAGCAAGGATGCCACTGGCCTAAAATTGTCATTGTACAAAAATTTTAAAGGTACCCACTTGGGGCAGGAATATCATTGGATGAGAAAATGGGGCATCTGTGAGATTTAGAAAATATATGCCCCTCCTGTGATCACATGGCTTGGCAACAGAAGAACTTTGCAATGATTGGAAAAGGCTCTCCTTCCTCTAGGTGAAAACAACCCTTGCCAGGGCGTAAAGCTTGGAGAGCAGAGCTCTAGCTGTATTTCAGCCCCTACTTGATCCTCATCCTGCAAAACTGTGCTTAGCAGCCCTGAGTCCAAGCCACCACCACCTCTCACCTAGAAAACTGCAATCACTTCCTGTTCACCTCCTCGCTTCAGCAGGTGTCCCACCACATCCAGTTCTCCATAAAACTTCCAAAGTGGCATTTCTGAATTATAAAGCTAACAAGAACTCTCTCCTTGACCAAACTTGAGTCAGCTCCTCCCTCCCCTCTTCTCCACTAGGCCCCAAACTTAGGCTCTGTCCTTGGCCTGCTAAGTCCAGTTTTAGCAAGAAACCTCACCCCCCACCTTTGGTTCTGATGACCCTTGATATCTTACCGCTCTGGCCAGCCTTCAGCAAGAATCCTGTCAAAGCAGTTTGGCCAAAACACACTTTACCTCTGATGTTTCCTCTTAGGAATTTTCTACCTACTGACCCCCATGCCCAGCTCCTTGGCTACACATCCATACTTGTCCATATTGTATCGGGAGTGGAGCCCCATCTCTCTACCCCACTGCAAAATCCCCCTTGCAGAAGTCTCCTCTTGAATAGAGCCTTTCTTATCATCTTTAACCATTGTCAGGAAGAATTTTTCTTGAACAAAGTAGATCTCAGCACACGCTGACTCTAAGGTCGCCAATGACTTCCCAATCACACTCAGAATAAAATGCAAACTGCTTACCGTGGCCAACAAGGCCTTGCATGATATCACTCTTCCTCTTTCTTTGCTTCATCTCTCTACATTTTCTGCCATGTTCACTCCTGTCTAGCCATGCGGCTTTCTTGCTGTCTCTCCAGCCCACCAAGCTTATTCTGCCCTAGGTCTTTATAGCTGTTGCTTCTTCTACCTATAATCACCTCCTCTAAGACCTTAGCAAATATTGCTATATCAATTTATCTCAGTCCTCTTTAAAAAGTTCCTTCCTGTCTTTTATCTAAAATAGCACACACACACAAACTTTCACTCTCTATCCCCTAGCCCACTTACTTGTTTTCATAGAATTTATTACAGTATGATATTTTTTATACTCATTCATTTTTTTATTATTTGTTTTTCCTTCTAAGTTGTGTAGTTGCTAAAGGAGAAAGTATCTATCCTATCACTATATCCTCCAATGTCTAGAACACAGACTGGCACTAGTGGATACTCAATACTTGTTGAATGAATGAATGATAATTACCGTGCTTATAAGCCACCTTTACAACTGTTTATTGACATTGTTTTATTTAAATTGAATGTCTTTGTTACTTAAATGGCTATATTTTAAATGAAAATTTTTTTCATTTAAATTAGAAAATGAAAATAACTAATTAGCAGTAGCATTTGACACATAGAAGGTAATCAGAAAATGGATATATTGAAAACAAAATAGTATTTATGGCATTTCAGTTAGCTATTAGTCTCATCAAAGACTCTGAATGTGGACCTTCCTCTATTAAAAAAGATTACAAGGTATTGGAGAAGTGATAAGAACTCACCAGCACCATACTGAGAGTTTCTCCTCCAGAGTAAATCAAAACAATCAAGAGAAAACTAAAAAAGAGAAAACTTTTTTTACTTATGAGATTCAAAGTAATTAAATGCCATGCCGTTATACTACTTAAAATCATCACACACGTCATCAGTAGGCAACTTTTCACTAACTGGGATGCCCTGCACTAGGTGGTTAAGCCCTTCACACCTCTGACTCTGTGAGGAATAAAAGTAGCTTGCCCAGGGTCACACAACTGTTCAGGGTGTACTAATACTTGGAACCAGATTTTCTGATCCAATCTCATGGCTCTGTCCACTAAATTAATCATCTCCCCCATTTGACATCAAAACTATAGTTGCCTTCTTTCTATACACCTGTAACCTAGCTTTGGCCTTCCCTAAAGTGATCAAGTATTCCCAAGTCTCTGGCCATGAATTGCCCTCAAAGCTTACCCACGGGTTAAATCAAGGTCTAGGAGAATAACAAATTTTACAATCCTTAATGCAAAGTCAATTACACCGCTCTTTTTTTAACAGCTTACATCATCTGCATATGTGAAATGAAGTTGATGTGCAGTCAAAATGACAGAAACAGATGCTTCTGCCATCACTTCATATGAAACATAACTTTCCATGCTGTTGAACAGAAGATTCTCAGCTGCAGAGGCTATAGGTACAAAGGGTCTTACATTTTAGAATCCATGGAGTATAAAATGTCTCCAACCTTTTCCCCAAACACGTTTTGTTTTGTTCATTGAATGCTATACATTCCTCTATTGGTTTAGGTTATAAGCCTCACTGCTTAATGGTCGTCCACTGGTTGACAGTCTCATTCCTGCTTCTAAGATATAAATATCCAGATAGAAAACCTGAGCTTCTGACCACCCTAAGCTTGACAAACACTCATTCATTACAAATGGTTGTCATAGCAATAAGCAGAGTATTACAAAACCAAGATAGAATAATACATTCCCATAAAATTTAGATAACTTAAAATATCCAATCAACGATCTTTAAGGTAAAATTCTACATCTGCTATAGTATAATGGTGATTTAAATGCCCATATTCAGCAGGTTTTCCAGTCTTAATTTATTCATTACTCAACAGTCATTTGTTGTTAGGAAGCAACATAATATGGTGAATAGGATAAGAAATTTGGTAATACATACTGCTGGGTTCGTATCCTGCTTCTCCCACTTACTAGTTCTATGGCCTCGGATTAGACACCTGGCTCTCCTGAGACTCTGTTTCCTCTTCTACTTTAGAAATGATTATGCCTTTCAAGACTGTTGTAGAATTAAATTAAGTAACATGTGAGTCCAGTGTTTGAAAGCTACTAGGCAACTAACAATCAACCCCTCTTCCTTCCCTTGAGGGAGCCTCTCCTACTATGTGCTGTTATATGTATAAACACAAAGATAAGGGGTAGAGTTGTTGACTCAAGAGTTCACAGTATAAAAAAATTCAAATTCTTTTCTACCTTAGTGCCACACATAGGATTTCTCAGTCTAGGAAGCTGGACACAATTCTACTCTCCTCTGATATCTTGTTCCCTTGTCATATTCAGATCTTAATCTAAATGTCATCTCTGAAGAAGAGTCTATCCTGACTAGCTCCTAACACATACAATGAGTCTTAATTCCAACATCCCATTTCTTTCTTTCATGGTTTCTATTACTATTTATATAATCATTATATGTGTGTACGTGTGTGTATTTTCCTCCACTGCTTGATGTAAGAGGGCTGGGAACACATTTTTCTTATTACTAATACCCCTAGTTCCTTGTCTAACGCTTGGCACTTAGTAAGCACTCAAAAACATTTGTCCAATAAGTGAATAAAGTATTGAGCAATAAAAACACATCTCTTTCATTTATGAAAATATTCTAAAGTAAAAACAAATATTAAACAACAAATTAAAAAATAACTGTCCAGTTATAATTGAGATAAGAATATAAAATAGGAAAAAGATGCTAAGGATATTCATTTCTGAATGAAGACATATCTATAATATAATTTGATGAGCACTATAATCAAGGAACGTTCAAAGTGCTTCACAAACAAAGATGATGGAAAGATTTGTTCTAACTAAACAGAGAGGGTAAACCTGAGATTTCATGGAGTAGCTGACATTCTGACCTAAGCCTTGAAGAATAAATACAATATGGTGAAAAGTGGAAAGGGTAAGACAGTATTCCATGATAGAGGTCTCACCGTAAACAAACTAACTCACAATTTCCAACAATATTTGTCAAAAGGTAGAAAGGAATGTTAAACAGGGTAAAAAGAGGAGCATAGATCAAAAGTAACTTAATAGGGACACCTTCAGGTTCAGCTGTGACATGTAAAGAGTTCGGCAGTCATCATTGCCATCCTTACAAAAAAAAAAAATGGACATATGGACAAACTGAAAATAAATGACTTTTCTTGGACTATTCAAAGAACTGACTTTGCAGAGTAAACCACCAGCCTGAAATCTCAAGAGGTAAACTAATCTGGAGAGACAAAGCCAACCATCGGCTCTGTGCTATAAATTTAAAACATGTATGATTTCCTAGGGCTGCTGTAACAAATTACCACAAACTTGGTAGTTTAAAACAACAGAAATTTATTCTCTTATAGTTCTGGAGGCTAAATGTCTAAAATCAAGGTGTGGATAGGGCTATCCTCGCTTTGAAAGCTCCAGGGAAGAATCTTTTCCTGCTCCATCCTTCTTTCTGGTGGTTGACAGCAAATTCTGAAATTCCTTTGCTTGCAGCTGCATCATTCCAATTTCTCCCTCTGTCTTAACATGGCTGCTTTTTCTCTGCATGTCTCCGTGTCTTCCCTCTATGTGTTGCCTCTCTATGTAATATAGATAAGCTGAGATTTTTTTCCAAATCATCAAGTTCTGGTTCCTTTTACTTAGCAATTCCTGCTCAATTTATCTCTGTTCTCTCACATTTTACTATAATCAGAAATCTCCCTCTCCTTTCTCTTATAAGGACACCAGTTATCGGATTTAAGGCCCATCCTAATCGAGTACAACCCCAGCTGAACTTGATTACAACTGCAAAGACCCTATTTCCAAATAAGATCACTTTCACAGGTACTGGGGTTAGGACTTAAACCTATCTTTTTGGAGGGAAACAATTCAACCCACCACAGATTACCCTCTGGCCCCCAAAATTCATATCTTTCCCATGTGGAAAATACATTTAACCCATCCCAACATCCCTGGAAGTCTTAATCCATTTCAGTCTTACATCTAAGTCCAAAATCTCATCTAAATATCATCAACTCAAAAAGGCTCAAATTTCATCTAAATCATCTAAATTAGGTAGGGTTGAGACTCTGCATATAATCCCTCCTGGGGCAAAATTCCTCTCCATCTGTGGCCATGTGAAACTAAAAATAAGTTATTTGCTTCCAAAATACAATAGTGGGACAGGCATAAGGTAGGCATTCGTATTCCAAAATAGAGAAGTTAGAAAGAATAAAAGGTCATTGGTCCCAAGTCTAAAACCCAGAAGGGCAAATTCCATCAAGTTCCAAGGCCTGAAAACAATCTTCTGTGGCTCTATGCTTTGTCCCCTCTGCTCACTGCCCATTGCAAGGCCCCCTCCTCTGCTGCCCTTGCACTGGTATCCCTTCCCTCTCAGCTGATAGCTCTGTCATTTGAGTCATTCCTCCCTTTTCTTGAAGGACAGCACATGTTTGCAAATGAATACCTTGATTGGCTCATTCCCTGCCTGTAGAATCCCAGAAGCCTGATAGTCTTCCTTCATTTTATCCCATCTTTGTCCCTTCAATCCAAACTGGCAGTGGTTTAGGTGGCATAACATTCTCAAAACCTTTGTGGGTCTTCTGAGTATTTCAAGAAGATCCACATCATAGACATGAGAATCCTCCACAGGTCCTGCCTAGATAACTAAACCTCTATTCCTGGCTTCTGCTGAGATGGTTGCAATCAATCATTATATGATCCATGAATCAAATGCCTAATCTCACCAGCAGAAGGTTGCCCAGCTACACCCCTGGCACTCTCTCTAGAATATGTTTTAGCATCTCTTGCAATATAAATAGGCTGAGATTTCTCTAAATCATCAAGTTCTGGTTTCTTTTCACTTAACAATTCCCTCCTCAACTTAACCTTTTCCTCGCACATATTACTATAATCAGCAAGGTGAACAGGCCATGCCTTCAATACTTTGTGTAGAAATCTCCTCAGCTAAAATATCCTAGTTCATTGCTTACAAGTTCTATTTTCCACCCAATAGCAGAATACAATTCAGCCAAGTTTCCTGCTACTTTATAACAAAGATTACTTTTCCTCCAGCTTTGATAACACTTTCCTTATTTCCATATGAGAACTCAGTAGAAACACCTTTAACATCCATATTTCCATTAATAGTTTCTTCAAGGCAAGCTAGGATTTTTCTACCAGGTGCTTCAAAATTCTTCCACCCTCTCGCAGTACCCAATCCAAAGTCGCCTCCGTATTTTTAGATATTTGTTACAGAAGCATCCCACTTGCTAGTACTAGATTCCTAGGGATGCTATAAAAAAATTATCACAAACTGGTGGTATAAAACAAAAGAAACTTATTCTATCACATTTCCGGAGGCTAGAAATCTAAGATGCCAATTCGAGGTATCAGCTGCGCCATATTTCCTCAGAAAATTCTGGGTAAGATTTTTTTTCCTTCTCTTGCAACCTTCTAGTGGTTGCTGACGATGCTTGGCCTTTCTTTCTTTCTTCCTTTTTTTTTGGCTTGCAGCGACATCACTAAATTTGTTTCAGTTTACCAGCTGTCTTCCTTCTGGGTGTAGCTGTGTGTCACATCCTCCCCTCCTTTCATCTAAAAAGACAGCAGCCAAAAATATTTGAAGAGATTATAGTTGAAAACTTCACTAATATGGGAAAGGAAATAATTAATCAAGACCAGGAAACAAACAGAGCATCATACAGGATAAATCCAAGGAGAAACACACCAAGACACATATTAATCAAACTATCAAAAATTAAATACAAAGAAAAAATATTAAAAGCAGTAAGGGAAAAACAACATACAAGGGAATCCCCATAAGGTTAACAGCTGATCATTCAGCAGAAACTCTGGAAGCCAGAAGGGACTGGCAGGACATATTTAAAGTGTTGAAAGGGAAAAACCTACAACCAAGATGACTCTACCCAGCAAGGATCTCATTCGGGTTTGACAGAGAAATTAAAACCTTTACAGATGAGCAAAAGCTAAGAGAATTCAGCAACACCAAACCAGCTTTACAACAAATGCTAAAGGAATTTGTCTAGGCAAGAAACACAACAGAAGGAAAACAACTACAATAACAAACCAAAAAGTATTAAGAAAATGGTAAGAGGAAAATGCATATCGATAATTACTTTAAATGTAAATGGATTAAATGCTCCAACCAAAAGACATAGACTGGCTGAATGGATAAAAAAACCAGACCCATACATATGCTGTCTACAAGAGACTGACTTCAGACCTAGGGACACATACAGACTGAAAGTGAAGGGATGGAAAAAGATATTCCATGCAAATGGAAATGAAAAGAAAGCTGGAATAGCAATTCTCACATCAGAAACAACAGGCTTTAAAATAAAAACTATTACAACGGACAAAGAAGGACACTACATAATGATTAAGGGATCAAACCAAGAAAAAGAGATAACAATTGTAAATATTTATGCACCCAACATAGGAGAACCTCAATACATAAGGCAAAGGGTAACAGCCATAAAAGGGAAAATCAACAGTAACACAATCATACTAGGGGACTTGAACACCCCACTTTCACCAATGGATAGATCATCCAAAATGAAAATAAATAAGGAAACACAAGTTTTAAATGATACATTAAAAAAGATGGAATTAATTGATATTTATAGGACATTCCATCCATAAACAACAGAATACACATTTTTCTCAAGTGCTCATGGAACATTCTCCAGGATAGATAATATCTTGGGTCACAAATCAAGCCGTGGTAAATTTAAGAAAATGGAAATCATATCAAGTATCGTTTCTGACCACAATGCTATCATACTGGATATAAATTACAGGGAAAAATCTGTAAAAAATACAAACTCATGGAGGCTAAGCAATACACTACTTAATAACCAAGAGATCACAGAAGAAATCAAGGAAGAAGTCAAACAATACCTAGAAACAAATGACAATGAAAACACTATGACCCAAAACTTACGGAATGCAGCAAAAGCAGTTCTAAGAGGGAAGTTTATAGCAATACAATCCTACCTCAAGAAACAAGAAACATCTCAAATAAAAAACCTAACCTTACACTTAAAGAAATCAGAGAAAGAAGAACAGAAAAAAACCCCAAAGTTAGCAGAAGGAAAGAAATCATAAAGATCAGATCAGAAATAAATGAAAAAGAAATGAAGGAAACAATAGCAAAGATCAATAAAACTAAAAGCTGGTTCTCTGAGAAGATAAACAAAATTGATAAACCATTAGCCAGACTCATCAAAGAAAAAAGGGAGAACTCTCAACTCAATAGAATTAGAAATGAAAAAGTAAAAGTAACAACTGGCACTGCAGAAGTACGAAGGATCATGAGAGAATACTACAAGCAACTATATACCAATAAAATGGACAACCTGGAAGAAATGGACAAATACTTAGAAAAGCACAACCTTCTGAGACTGAACCAGGAAGAAATAGAAAATATAAACAGAACAATCACAAGCACTGAAGTTGAGACTGTGATTAAAAATCTTCCAACAAACGAAAGTCTAGGGCCAGATGGCTTCACAGGCGAATTCTATCACACACTTAGAGAAGAGCTAACACCTATCCTTCTCAAACTCTTCCAAAATATAGCAGAGGGAGGAACACTCCCAAACTCATCCTACAAGGCCACCATCACCCTGATACCAAAACCACACAAAGATGTCACACAAAACAGAAAACTACATGCCAATATCACTGATGAACAGAGATGCAAAAATCCTCAACAAAATACTAGCAAACAGAATCCAACAGCATATTAAAAGGATCATACACAATGATCAAGTGGGGTTTATTCCGGGAATGCAAGGATTCCTAAATATAATCAAATCAATCAATGTGATACACCATATTAACAAACTGAAGAATAAAAACCATATGATCATCTCAATAGATGAAGAGAAAACCTTCAAGAAAATTCAACACCAATTTATGATAAAAACCCTGCAGAAAGTAGGCATAGAGGGAACTTTCCTCAAAATATTAAAGGCCATATATGACAAACCCACAGCCAATATCGTTCTCAGTGGTGAAGTTAATATAGAGCAATGGAACAGGATAGAAAGCCCAGAGATAAACCCATGCACATGTGTTTACCTTATTTTTGATAAAAGAGTCAAGAATATACAATGGATAAAAGACCTCTTCAATAAATGGTGCTGGGAAAACTGGACAGGTACATGTAAAAGAATGAAATTAGAACACTATATATGGAATCTAAAAGAAAAAAAAAATGGTTCTGAAGAACCTAGGGGCAGGACAAGAAGAAAGACACAGATGTAGAGAACGGAGTTGAGGACACAGGAAGCGGGAATGGTAAGCTGGGGCGAAGTGAGAGAGTGGCATGGACTTATATATACTACCAAATGTAAAATAGATAACTAGTGGGAACCAGCCGCATAGCACAGGGAGATCAGCTCAGTGCTTTGTGACCACCCAGCGGGGTGGGATAGGCAGGGTGGGAGGGAGACAAAAGAGGAAGGAGATATGGGGATATATGTATATGTATATGTATAGCTGATTCCCTTTTTATAAAGGAGAAACTAACACACCATTGTAAAGCAATTATACTCCAAAAAGATGTTTAAAAATTAATTAATTAATTAAAAAAAAAGACAGCAGGCATTGGATTTATAGTCTACTCTAATCCAGTATGATCTCATCCTAACTTGATTATATCTGTGAAGACCCTATTTCCAAACGTGGTCTCATTCGCAACTACAGATGTTAGTAAGAACTTAGGTGAGCTAGAGAGAGCTAAGTTGCCAAGTTCTGGAGTAGCAAAATAAAACAAGCCAGATGAAAGTAACAGTCAAGTTTTTAATCACTTACTGCCCCATAGTATAAGCAAGAGCCTAAACTAGAGAAAGCAGTGACTTCCCCTCTGTTCTGTTTTCCCCATGGAATGGTTCTTGTGGAGAACCAAATTGATCAGCACAGACATAGTGAGTTTTCTCACTGCTGAGAGAGCCCCCAACCAAAAGCCCCTGCAGTTTTTTGGACCTGGGGGCCACAGGGAGACTAAGGGGAAAGGCTAGTAATGGAAAAGTACTGAGTACTGTGAGAGTAGGGAAAAAGTGTCTTCAAGATACCCTCCCATGAGTAAGGAGGTTTTGGCAGGTGTTCCTGAGGAAAGCCCCAATACAAAGGCTTTTGAATGCAGGGTCCTAGGCTAGGAATGCAGATATCTGTAAAAGGATGGTCCTTGGCTGCAGCTTCCTAAAGAGACTTCAGTTCATTGATTGTGCACCCCCAAGTCTGGTGTGGGGAGGTCAGATTTTCCTTGTGAGGCATGGCAGCTAAAGCCTTTGTAATTTCTATGTTTGGGCCTGAAAAATCACATGCAAGTTTTTGACCAGGAGATGGATTCCTCAAGGACTTGAGCATATCTTTTTGAAGGGGGCACAATTCAATCCACTACTAATGGTAATTTGGACATTGCTGGAGAGTGAGTGGTCTAGTATGAGAGAAAGAAACTCCTGAGGCTGCAGTCTTAAGGCTTCACCTCCAGGAATCCCAACAGATGTTCACAGCAAAGATCTAAGAAAGATCCTCTCTTGGCTCTTTCAGGAAAGAGGGATATTAATCAAAATGAAATACACCCCAAGTCTTCTTCATAACAAAGGCCTTCTCTTGAAAGAAAATTACTTTTCCAGACTCTTACCCTAGTTGGGGAAAGGGCGTTCCTCCCACTCCAGCTCCCTTTAACCTTACTGTTTCACCTAAGGGGAAAAATATTATAGTCAACAGGGCTCAAGGCTTCAAGGAGATAAACTGGGAATGCTGTAGCTGAGGAAAAAGATAAGGGACAGTGAAGATAAAATGTATATTACTGGAGAAACAAGTGTGAAGATCATGGGCCCAAGACAGAGAGTCACCAGAGGCTGAAATTTAATTAGAAGATTACAGAATGCTCCCCCTCCCCATACCTTACCATACCACCAAAGAGACTCTAGAATAATAAACTTGGATTACAACTGAAAGAGCTATAAGACAGACTCTCTCTGTGAAGGGATACTCAGGAAAGTTCAAAGTCAAGAGAGAAGACAAAAGCAAAGACCCAGAGGAATTTGAAGTCTCTTACACCTATAACTATAGCAATCGTTAAATATAGCCCAAGTCCTAGGCAGGTTACTATAAATCCCCTCACCAAAGGCCCATTTACCTTCAGTTCTATTGCCTGATACCATAGGTATCACAAAATATTACAAGCATGCCTAAAGCTAGAAAAAAGAGTGAAGAGACAAAGCAATCATCTAAGCCAGACTCAAGTATGACACAGCAGGTGGAATTATCAGAAAGAGAATTTATAATAACTATGATTAATACATTAACAGCTTAATGGAAAAATAGAGTACATGTAAGAAAAGATGGGTAATGTAAGCAGAGAGATGAAAACTCTAAGGAAGAATCAAAACGAAATGCTAGAAATCAAAAACACAATAGTGGGAATGAAGAATGCTTTTTTTTTTTTTTTTT
>NW_020173979.1:11370090-11434025 GCF_003031525.2 Neophocaena asiaeorientalis asiaeorientalis | reverse complement strand
CGGGCCTCTCACCACTGTGGCCTCTCCCATTGCGGAGCACAGGCTCCAGACGCACAGGCTCAGCGGCCATGGCTCACGGGCCCAGCCACTCCGCTGCATGTGGGATCCTCCCGGACCCGTGTCCCCTGCATCGGCAGGCGGACTCTCAACCACTGTGCCACCAGGGAAGCCCATGAAGAATGCTTTTAATGGGCGCATCAAAAGACTCAGCATAGCCAAGAAAAGAATTAGTGACCTTGAATATAGGTTGATATATAGTGCAAAGAGAGAAAAAAGAAGAAAAAAACAATAGAACATACAAGAACTGAGGGACAATTACAAAAGATGTAACATACACATAACTGGAATACCAGAAGGAGAAGAAAGACAACAGAGAAGAAGATATTTTTGAAATAATAATAACCAAGAATTTTCTAAAATTAATGACAGACACCAAACCACATATCCAGGAGGCTCAGAGAATAGGAAGCAGGATCAATACAAAAATAAAAACAAAACAAAACAAATAATCCAAAAACCAAAAGTGAGCAAAACATATCAAATCCACAGTTAGGTATTTCATATTCAAGCTACAGAAAAGCAGAGACAGAGAGAAATATCTTAAAAGAAGCCACAGGAGAAAAAATATCTCACCTCTAGAGGTAACAAGAATAGGAATGACAGCAGATGTCTCAACAGAAATCATGCAAGCAAGAAGAGAGTGAAAAGAAATATTTAAAGTGTTGGGGGAAAAGACACATAAAGGACTTGTATCCAAAATATACAAGGAATTATTAAAATCACGAATAAGAAAAGAAACAACCCAAATTTTTAAAAAGCAAATGATCTGAACATACATCTCACCAAAGAAGATATGTAAGTACATAAGCATAGGAAAAAATGCTCAACACCATCTGTCATTAAGAAAACACAAATTAAAATAATGAGGTACCACTACACACCCATTGGAATGGCCAAAATGCAAAAATCTGACAAAATCAGTTACAGCCAATAGGAACTCTCATTCATTGCTGATGCGAATGCAAAACAGTTAGCCACTTTGTAAGACAGCTTACAAATTTCTCATAAAGTTACACATAGCCAAACAATACAATCCAGCAATCACATTTCTAGGTATTTAAGCTATGAGTTGAAAACTTATGTCCTCACACCAAAACCAGCACATAAATGTATATAGCAACGTTGTTCATTAACTGCCAATCTGGAAGCAATCAAGATGTCCTTCACAGGTGAATGAATCAGCAAACTGTACTTGTTATCTCACCCATACAATTTGAGCAATAATAAGGAATGAACTACCAAGACATAAAAAGATATGGATAGATCTTAAATGCATCTTTCTAAGTGAAAGAAGCCAGTATGCATAGGATATGATTCCAACTATATGACATTCTAGAAAAGTCAAAACTGTAGAGACAGTAGAAAAAGGTGTGAACCTTAATGTATGCAAACGTTAAAAAATCATTTAGGAGGTCAGGGATCACAGGATGAAATACAATATGTAACAAAAGAATCCAAAAATATTGCAAATATATGAAACAACTTCACTGAAGAGGATTGGGGAGAAGATGCTGACTTAAGTAACTTTAGAAATGAGTGGAACTTGTAATGCTAACAGCAAAGGGAACCGTACATAAGCATGCTACTCCAGTTGATAAAGTATCGAAAGCTTCCTACATGGGTATGAGGTAACAATTCTGAAATTATACTGTAATTGAAAAATTAAGTAAACAAATCATGGATGGTAGGAGCCAGGTTTCTCACTGTTGGAATGGGAAGTTAAAGATGATCAAGGGGAGAAGACTAGAATAATCCACATGGTAATGGCTCAGAATCGGAAATATCATATGAATTCATGTTTAGCTTAATAGAGATACAGATGGTTACAACATATAAATATTTATAGATATGTGTATACACACACATATATTTCCTTGGTCTATCAGCTGAGAGGGCCTAGAGGCCAAGGTATCTAGCACCCAGATCTTGGTTTCCAACACCATTCTCCAATGACAGGAACCAAGGCTCTTTGGAGAAATGGCTGATCCTAGGAATATGGCAGGATATATACAAGATGAGCCTGGAGCACTTTGTAGTGCCAGAAAGCCAGTGTTAAAACACTCATACATACACACACACATACACACAATGATAGGAGTATGTCAATAGGAACTGGACTAGCCGAAAGAGCTCCCACTGGTCAAAGCTGGAACAATTTGAGCAAAAAAATAAAGTAATATTGGAGTACAATGCAAAGTATAAAATGCATATTCATCAATCCATACTGATATCACTGAGTATGTAAATAAGGAAAAATAGACAAACCCGTTCAGAAGAATTCCTAATAGGTTTGTAGATATTGCCCCCTCAAGGAGATGGAGCACAAATCCCCACTCCTTAAGTACAGGCTGCTCATAGTGGGTTTTTGCCAAAGATTAGAGTATAAAAAGAGGTAAAAAGAATAACTTTAAAGTGGAGAAATCTGGCAAACATTGACTGCCAGGAGATCAAGGTAAATATCAATAGTGATAACTCGTATTGATAGTGTGTTCCCTTGATATGTAATGGGAATCAAACTTTACCTCTGTGGTCTTCCTCCCAAGAACACAATGCTCCAGGCTAATCAGACACCAGACAAATCTCAATTGAGGGATTTCTACAAAGTACCTGAGCAGTACTCCTTGAAATTGTTAAGTACATTAAAAACAAGGAAAATCTGAGAAACTCTAACAGCCTGAGGAGACACGAATGACAACTAACGTGGTATCCTGTTTGGAACCCTGGAACAACAACAAAACACAATGAGTTAAAAATGAAGGAAATCTCTAAGAGTCTGTTTCTGTCTTGTAGATAGGTTCATGTGTGGTTGCCAAGGGGGAGGAGAGCAGGAGAGAGATGGACTGCGAGACCCATATATATGCTGTCTACAAGAGACCCATTTCAGACCTAGGAACACATACAGACTGAAAGTGAGGGGGTGGATAAAGATAGTCCATGCAAATGGAAATCAAAAGAAAGCTGGAGTAGCAATACTCATATCAGATAAAATAGACTTTAAAATAAAGAATGTTAAAAGAGACAAGGAAGGAAACTACATAATGATTAACAGATCAATCCAAGAAGAAGATATAACAATTATAAATATGTATGCACCCAACATAGGAGCACCTCAATACATAAGGCAACTGCTAACAGCTGTAAGAGAGGAAATCGACAGTAACACAATAATAGTGGGGGACTTTAACACCTCACTTACACCAATGTACAGATCATCCAAACATAAAATTCATAAGGAAACACAAGCTTTAAATGACACAATAGACCAGATAGATTTAATTGATATTTACAGGACATTCCATCCAAAAACAGCAGATCAAACTTTCTTCTCAAGTGCACCCAGAATACTCTCCAGGACAGATCCCATATTGGGTCACAAATCAAGCCTCCGTAAATTTAAGAAAATTGGAAACATATCAAGCATCTTTTCTGACCACAACACTATGAGATTAGAAATCAATTACAGGAAAAAATGTAAAAAACACAAACACATGGAGGCTAAACAATATGTTACTAAATAACCAAGAGATCACTGAAGAAATCAAAGAAGAAATCAAAAAATACCTAGAGACAAATTACAATGAAAACACGACAATCCAAAACCTATGGAATGCAGCAAAAGCAGTTCTAAGAGGGAAGTTTATAGCAATACAAGTCTACCTCAAGAAACAAGAAAAGTCTCAAATAAACAATCTAACCTTACACCTAAAGGAACCAGAGAAAGAAGAACAAACAAAACCCAAAGTTAGAAGGAGGAAAATAATCATAAATATCAGAGCAGAAGTAAATGAAATAGAAACAAAGAAAACAATAGCAAAGGTCAATAAAACTAAAAGCTGCTTCTTTGAGAAGATGAATGAAATTGATAAACCATTAGCCAGACTCATCAAGAAAATGAGGGAGAGGACTCAAATGAATAAAATTAGAACCGCAGAAATACAAAGCATCCTAAGAGACCACTACAAGCAACTGTATGCCAACAAAATGGAAAACCTGGAAGAAATGGACAAATTCATAGAAAGGTATATAACCTCCTAAGATTGAACCAGGAAGAAATAGAAAATATGAACAGACCAATCACAAGTAATGAAATTTAAATTGTAATTTTAAAAATTCTAACAAACAAAAGCCCAGGACCAGATGGCTTCACAGGTGAATTCTATCAAACATTTTGAAAAGAGCTAACACCCATCCTTCTCAAACTCTTCCAAAAAATTGCCAGTGAAGGAACATTCCCAAACTCATTTTGATGAGGCCACCATCACCCTGACACCAAAAACAGACAAAGTAACAACAAAAAAAGAAAATTACAAACCAATATCACTGATGAATATAGATGCAAAAATCCTGAACAAAATACTAGCAAACAGAATCCAACAGCACATTAAAAGGATCATACACCATAATCAAGTGGGATTTATCCCAGAGATGCGAGGATTCTTCAATATATGCAAAACAATGTGATACACCATATTAACATATTGAAGAATAAAAACATTTGATCATCTCAATAGATGCAGAAATAGCTTTTGACAAAATTCAACGCCCCCTTATGATTAAAACTATCCAAAAAGTGGGCACAGAGGGAGCCTACCTCAACATAATAAAGGCCATATATGACAAACCCACAGCAAACACCATTCTCAATGGTGAAACACTGAAAGCATTTCTCTAAGATCAGGAACAAGACAAGGATGTCCACTCTCGCCACTATTATTCAACATAGTTTTGGAAGTCCTATCTATGGCAATCAGAGAAGAAAAAGGAATAAAAGGAATACAAATTGGAAAAGAAGAAGTAAAGCTGTCACTGTTTGCAGATGACGTGATACTATACATAGAGAATCCTAAAGATGCCACCAGAAAACTACTAGAGCTAATCAGTGAATTTGGTAAAGTTGCATGATACAAAATGAATGCACAGAAATCACTCGCATTCCTACACATTAATGATGAAAAATCTGAAAGAGAAATTAAGGAAACACTTCCATTTACCGTTGCAGCAAAAAGAATAAAATATCTTGGAATAAACCTATCTAAGGAAGCAAAAGGCCTGTACTCAGAAAACTACAAAACACTGATGAAAGAAACCAAAGACAACATAAACAGATGGAGAGATATACCATGTTCTTGGATTGGAAAAATCAACATTGTGAAAATGACTCTACTACCCAAAGCAATCTACAGATTCAATGCAATCCCTATCAAATTACCAATGGCATTCTTCACAGAATTAGAACAAACAATTTTACAATTTGTATGGAAGCACAAAAGCCCCCAAATAGCCAAAGCAATCTTGAGAAAGAAAAATGGAGGTGGAAGAAAGAATCAGACTCCCTGACTTCAAACTATACTATAAAGCTACAGTAATCAAGAGAATATGGTACTGGCACAAAAACTGATATATAGATCAATGGTACAGGATAGAAAGCCCAGAGATAAACCCATGCACATATGGTCACCTAATTTATGACAAAGGAGGCAAAAACATACAATGGAGAAAAGAATTCAATAAGTGGTGCTGGGAAAACTGGACAGCTATATGTAAAAGAATGAAATTAGAACACTACTTAACACCATACACAAAAATAAACTCAGAATGGATTAAAGACCTAAATATAAGACCAGACACTATAAAAATCTTAGAGGAAAACTTAGGAAAAACACTGTTTGACATAAACCACAGAAAGATCTTTTTTGACCCACCTCCTAGAATAATGAAAATAAAAACGAAAATACACAAATAGGACCTAATGAAACACAAAAGCTTTCACACAGCAAAGGAAACCATAAACAAGAAGAAAAGACAACCCTCAGAACGGGAGAAAATATTTGCAAATGAAGCAACAGACAAAGGATTAATCTCCAAAATATACAAACAGCTCATGGAGTTCAATATCAAAAAAACAAGCAACCAAATTTAAAGTGGGCGGAAGACCTAAATAGATATTTCACCAAAGAAGATATACAGATGGCAAAGAGGCACATGAAAAGATATTCAACATCACTATTAGAGAGATGCAAATCAAAACTACAATGAGGTAGCACCTCACACAAGTCAGAATGGCCATCATCAAAAAATCTACAAACAATAAATGCTGGAGAGGGTGTGGAGAAAAGGGAACCCTCTTGCACTGTTGGTGGGAATGTAAATTGATACAGCCACTATGGAGAACAGTATGGAGGTTCCTTAAAAAACTAAAAATAGAACTACCATATGACCCAGCAATCTCACTACTGGGCATATACCCTGAGAAAACCATAATTCAAGGGACACATGTACCCCAATGTTCATTGCAGTGCTATTTACAGTAGCCGGAACATGGAAGCAACATAAGTGTCCAACGACAGATGAATGGATAAAGAAGATGTGGTGCATATATACAATGGAATATTACTCGGCCGTAAAAAGTAACGAAATTTGGTCATTTGTAGAGATGTGGATGGACCTAGAGTCTGTCATACAGAATGAAGTAAGCCAGAAAGAGAAAAACAAATATCGTATATTAAGCATATATGTGGAATCTAGAAAAATGGTACAGATGAACCTATTTGCAGGGTGGGTAAAGAAACATAGACGTAGAGAATGTACATGTGCACACAGTGGGGAAGGGATGGGTGGGACGAATTGGGAGATTAGGATTGACATATATACACTACCATTAGTAAAATAGCTAGTGGGAACATGCTATAAAGCACAGCAAGCTCAGCTTGGTGCTCTGTGACAAGCTAGATGGGTGGGATGGGGGCGGAGGTCCAAGACGGAGGGGATGTAGGTATACATATAGCTGATTCACTTCATTGTACCGCAGAAACTAACACAACATTGTAAAGCAATTATATTCCAATTTTTAAAAAAAGTTGCAGGGGTAAAATTATCTCTAGAAAACTAAATAAACAGAGAGCTCTATGAGAATAACTTTGTTATATCAGATACCTCAGAACTTATTTTTATATTTACCTTCTCTTTATTATACATAATGTTAATTTAGACAAAAATAATATGTAAAAAGAGTGGAGGTAGAACTTAAGTGGTTGAATGTTGAGGAAGATTGCTCTGTGGGATTGTGGTAAATAGTCTTCATTTTATTAGCCATGAGACTAATCCCTTTAATTAACTAGAAAAAAAATGAAAGGCAATCTACCTTTCAATTTGGTTTGGTGCCTTGCACCAAGTGTTGCATGTAGTAAGAAATGCATTAGTAAAAAGGGAAATAAAATCACACATTTCACCCCTGAATAGTGAATCTCTAAGGTCATTCACACATTCAGTCCTTCAGTCATTCAACAAATACTCATTGAGCATCTGCTATGCAGGAAGCTCTGTTCAACCAGCCATTTGTATGCTACAATGACTGTGTAAAAAAAGCTTGAAATTTTCATTTTTAACAGGTTATCTGGATGACTGTGATGAGCCTTCAGGTTTAGGAAGCACTGGTCTGTGTTACATGGATGTTTAGTCATGTATTCATTAACACCGCCCTCATGAAACATGTATTTTCCATGTGGGAGAAGTAGGCAACAGACAACTTAGCAAATAAATACATAGTCTGACAACTAGTAAGTACTATAGAAAAATAAATCACGGTAGTACCAATTTCGGGCAGGTGGTGTTATTTTATATCCAGTAACCAAGAAAGTCCCATTTTTAAGGTGGCACTTGAACAAGATCTGAAGAAAGGAAGGGAATGAGTCATGGGCTGTCTGGGGGAAGAGTGTTCCATGAAGAGAGAGATCAGGGAAGGCCCTGAAGCAGGAGCTTAAATGGAATGCTTAAGGAACAGCAAAGAGGCCAGACAGGGAAGTTGAGCCACAGAGAGAGATGCAGGAAATGAGGTTATTGAAGTAGCAGAGGAGCTGATCTTGAAAACCTATTTGACCATAAAAGGATGTGGAATTTATTCTGAATGAAATGGAAGGCCAGTTGATGATTTTGAGAAAGGCATAATCTAACTTACATTTTAGAAAAATTATTTTGCCTAAAATGTTGAGTATAGACCATAGGAAGAGCAAGTATGGAAGCAGGGAGACAAGTTAGATGAATAAGGCTGTAATGTGTGCAGAGAATTTGGGAGGTGATCATAATAAAAGCGGTAAGAAATTGATCAATTCTGTATGTATTTTGACATTAGAGCCAACAGGATATCCTGAAAGATTAGGAGTGGGGCTTGGAAAAAATAGAGGAATGAAGGATTACTCTATGGGTTTTGTTTTTGTTCTTGGTTTGCTCATTTTTTATTTGTTTTTGCTGGGGTTTTTGGTTTTATTTTGGGTTTTTGTTTGTTTGTTATTTTTGTCTGACCAACTGGAAAGAAGGAGTTTCCATTTATTAAAATAGGGAAGACTCAGAAGAGTAATACTGGGGAGAAATCAAAGTGCAGTTTGAG
This sequence comes from Neophocaena asiaeorientalis asiaeorientalis, assembly GCF_003031525.2. NCBI lineage: Eukaryota > Metazoa > Chordata > Mammalia > Artiodactyla > Phocoenidae > Neophocaena > Neophocaena asiaeorientalis. The sequence continues at coordinate 11,425,582 of NW_020173979.1, read as the reverse complement.
ACATACAATACTAAGTTTAATAAGTTTACAGTACATTGAAGTGGAAACAAGTAGGCATTTGAGTCTGAGTCTGGTGTTCAGGGAGGGGGTCAAGGTTGGATACTGAAATTTTGGAGTTGTTAATATTTAGAAGGTATTAAAGCCAGGAGATCTGATGAAATCACAAAGTGAGGGAGTGTGGATAAAGAAAAGGGACACTCTAAGGATGTAGCCCTGAGGTGTCCCAAATAAGTTAGGGAGATGAGAAAGAACTACAGACTGAGAAAAAGTGCCCAGTAAGGTAGAAGAAGAATCAAGAAAGAATGTCCCCAAAGCTAAATTGAAAATTAGGGAGCGAGCACCTGTGTCAAATGATCTGAAAGGTCAAATAAGATACAAACTAGGGATTGGTCATTAGAAGAGCAAAAGGAAAGTCACTGACAACTTTGACAAGCACAACTTTGAGGGAATGAGGGGAGAAATGCACAGAGAGAATGGGAGGAGAGAAATCAGTCACAGGTGATAGAAACAGTTTTTCTAGAAGTTTTGTTATAGAGGGGCTACAGAATGGGATGGGGGCTAGAGGAGGAAGTATACTCGAAAGGTTTTTTAGTGGATAATACTCCATCATACCACTAGGCTGATAAAAAATTTTAGTGAGAAAATTGATTTACAGAAGAGAGGAGAATTGCTAGACTGATGTTTTTGAAAAAGCAAAAGAAAATGGGACCCTGTAGACCAGGAGAAGTGTTGGCCTTAAGTAGGAAAAGAGATAGTTTTTCCATAGTAACAGAAGGGAAGGCAGGATAAGTGGATCTAAATGCATACAGGCTCATACATGTGGTAGCATCAAACAGTACCCCAATACCAGACCTCAAAAATCCTAAAACATTATTTTATGTTTCACTTGACAAGAAGAAAAGATGAGTCATTATTCTGTTTTCCACTGACAGAGGATTTTAATTGGGTCCAAGTTTTGAATGAACATAGTTTTACAGAGATGTTCTAATCAGCTGGAAAGAAAAAGTAGAAAATAGCAATATTCAGATATGTAATCAAAACTATGTTGACTTCAAATGCTCCCTAATAATGAATGAAGGAGGGAGCAAAGTTTGAAAGTTTCTTTCACTTACGTATATTACTTTTTATTTTTTTAATTTTATTTATTTATTTATTTTGCAGTACGCGGGCCTCTCATTGTTGTAACCTCTCCCGCTGCGAGCACAGGCTCCGGACACTCAGGCCCAGCAGCCTCGGCTCACGGGCCCAGCCGCTCCGCGGCATGTGGGCTCCTCCCGGACCAGGGCACGAACCCGTGTCCCCTGCATCGGCAGGCGGACTCCCAAACACTGCGCCACCAGGGAAGCCCACTCTTTTTATTTTTAACGTTATCCATAATGACTAATAATTACAAAACTCAATAATGTATCATTTCCTTTTGACTACAGTTGGTCCTAGCTATAGGATGAGGTGATTGATTGTGGCCTTAGTCAATGATGATATGTCTCTTTCAACTTTCCAGTCAAATTTGACTTAGGAACCCCTGGATTACGGTAAATTTGATATTGAAATGATAACTTAAAAGCCTGTAGAAATATGTAATACACTAAAATTGTGCACACCTGGATGGGATCCAAAACGTGATTAGCTTTTCCTGCTACCCAACATCAGGCCAAAGTCCCTGGAATGCTGAAGCATCCAGGGTCAGCCTTGATCAACATCCAAAATAAATCAATGATGTAGGAAAAGTTGAACAAGATAGGCCATTAAGCCCTTGAGAGCAACTGAGGCTTGCATTTCTCATTCTGATGAGCTAACAACAAAAAACAGAATAATGAAACTACACAATCCTATACTTTAAGCTGATTTTTCCATAGACCATAAGTATATGCAGCATCCTCTCAATATTCAATAGCTTAAGAATAGCACCTCTAAATGCAAAAACATCGCTGCTATATTTGAGAATATCTGATATTTACATATGGAACCAGTAACTTTTCACATATGATACAAAAATGATGGCTGGGGCAAGGCCTACAATTACTTTATTTCCATTAGTTGTTGGGAATCAGTCATTCTCCTGCTTCTGATGTAAGTGTTAAATCACTTTTCTTTCCAAATTAGTGACCCAGAGTCACCCTAAAAGCAGACCAATTCTTCTTTTAGGCAGTAGAAAATTAAATTGTTTAACTTCCAAATGTTGAAGGCTCTTATAAATCAAAAACTTTACTCATCATATAGTTACCAATCCTTCACCATGGCTAAATGAGAATATAAGACACTTAGCTCTGAAAAGATATGTCATGATGTAATATTGTCACATTTCAGTACATCACTTTCTGAGTCATTAATAAATACACAAATCTGCACAAAGTACATGTCATTGGAAAACCAAGCACAGGAAATACCTGAATGAAATGCAAGCACCTGACAATCAGAAGAGATGGTGTCTGGAAGGACAAGTTGAGCTTTTCAGGTGCTCTAACCTGCATGAATCATTAATACTTCTTCAAGTATTTAGGACACAATTTTTATTTTTCACTGAAGGCATCGTGAGAAGATTTATAATAGTTTTTCAATGGTTATATTACCACTTCTATTTACCTAAATAAGACTATATCTTGTTTTATGTACGTGCTCATAACCACATTCTAATGCTAAAGACCAAATGCACAGTGCAGCAGGTTTTGTGACATCAACCACTTCATTTTTATTAATCCCCAAAGATATCAGAAAAGAATATTTTAGCACTTTTAAATACCTGTGTCATAAGGAACTACAGCAGAAATAACTGGAAATAGAATTATGCACGCTAGAACTAGCTAATATATAATTCCACATGTCAAATACAATAATACAAATACATAAATGTTTCTAATCATAGTTTTCTACCTACTGAACCGAATCTAGCTTTTCTTCACTTTTTTCCTAACTAGAAATTTCATGGGTGAGTCAGAGCTCAAACCTAAAAGAAAGTGAGGAGGGAAATGAGTCAGGAAGTCTTTGAAAAGAGCTATACCAAAAAAAAACCCCAAAACTAATTTTCTTATCTATATTAACAGAAAACACTTCTGTCTCCATAATGTCATCTAATACTACAAATGCAAAGTTAATAGCATAAGTCAAAAGCCTTTCACTAACTCTAGAAGCACTTCTGGGTTCAGACCCCCTTTCTTCACTCTTTATGTCCTATTTATGGTTGGGCAATACATGGAGACTACAGGATTCTCAGAACTGATCACACATCAGAACCAGGCCTGCTTATCTGGAATCCGCCTTTCCCATCAGGAAGAGCTCAGTCCCATCACGAGGAGCTCAGTCCCTGAGGATTATATGGCTTCGATTTCATTATTTATGATTAGTCTTCCTATTAAAACAACATTCAGAAAGCAGGATAAATGGAAATGCTTTTGAGTTTCTGTTTGCAGTATGAGTACTTACAGAAGCTTGTAACATCCAGTGTAGTGAGCCCCAGTGACTGTCCACATATGGCATGAAAGGTAGGAACTAGGTACTGTTTAGCATCTACCAAAATGTGAATATAATTCCTTCTGCTCTTGCTTTCTACTTTATGCTCCAAGAAGGTTATGGCCTTTAGATATTCAGTAGATGACATATTTAATAATTCTGTAGACCCAAGTATACCCAGGCAGTATTTTTCATGAAAAAATATGACCATATTGTCCCCTGCATTAATCAGTAATGCATTGAAAACTGGTTTTTATAAATTCTAATGGCAACATAGTTTAGCGGGGAAAAGCTGACACTTATGATGGAAGACCTACAGCTTACTCTAAGCCACCAAATATTTATGATTGCAATCCTGTCATTTTTCAGGTTCCCTTGCTGGTATATGGGGATGGAATCTGATTACAAACAAATGTTGTGGGGTTCTGATTGAGAGAATGCTGGATACAAGTTTACAGCATATGGTCAAAGGCAACATGCACTTTCCAGTCTATCACTATGACACTCATCCCCACAAGGCCACAGGGTATAAAGGCAATGACATCTGTGAGATAGTAAGTTCACTGAAGATTGTCTTTGGGATTGAGTCAGGTCTCAAAGCAGAGTTTAAACAACTGTGTATCCCAGCAGTCCCAGTTTTTTATAGCTTTTACCTGCACTTGCTTCAGCAGAAGCAGGGACCCACCTATCATCTTTCCATCCCACTCATGGTGGCTTCTTTGGAAACCAGACGGCACATCTAATTGGTTTATTCACTCTGAAAACACACACACACACACACACACACACACACACACACACACACAAAGCGAGGCTACTTTTAATGGTACAAGTTTTTTTGTTTGTTTGTTTTCCTTGCTCATTGAGGTAAAGCTCAGTAATCTTTAAAAAATAAAAGATCTGTTAAGTACAAAGTCCAGTACAGTTCCTTCTCTGACAACATTTTACTGTAGAAAGTCTCTAATTAACCTTCATTTAAACAAATCACTAGATTAAAAGACCTGTTTCATTCCCTCTGATAGACTCACCAAACTAATATCCATGGCATGATAAACTTATAGGCATTTTTCTAGCATTCTATCCAATTATGGGCCCACCAGTTGGGTTGTACTTTTACCAAGAGTGAACTGTGTTTCTTTGTTCCTACCCTGTTGAGACCAGTTGAACTTGTCAAGGTAATTAAAGCACTTAACAAACTGTTGTGTAAACCACGGAAATATGAATTCAAAAGAATGAAAGGTGTTTTTCCATGACAACCAAGGTAAATGTTTTTAAAAGATGTTCTAAATAGGACCACTATCAAAAATTGTTATTAAGTTGTGTGAATGAGATGGGGGTGGTGATAAAAAAAAATCTAGATGGAGTCTGGAAGTAGACAGCTTCACAATATTTTTAAATTCTGACTCTTTTTAAAGAAATGGAACCTGAAACAGGATACAAGTGAACAGCAACCTCACGGGTATAGCTTAGTCGAGAAAAAAGATAGAGAACTCCAATCAGTGAAGCTCCCCTCAAACAAAGGCCTCAGATTATATCAGTGACATTGGCAAATGAATATATATTTAAATATTTTACATTAAAACAAAATATTTAACTATGTTTCATTTTTTTTTATGATTCCCTCATTAAATGACTTTTTCAATTAACCCACCACCCATTGTTCCTACTTGCTTTGGGTAAGAGGTCTGCTTCTATTTTTCTAATCTAACCACATTTCACTTTCTCCTGTTACTCACTCTACTTCCTCAAGGCAAACTCCTCAGAATAGTATTTATTAAAAAATCTCTCTACAGCATGACTAAAAATGCTGGCAAATAAAAAGATACAAGTCTTTGCATTCTTTGTGAGTAGTGATAAGGAATCCTATTAACCTGCATAAAGTAAGATTTCATTCTGGCTTCAATTTACTTCTAGCCCTGTTATCATTCCATGACATTTTGCACTACTGGGGGAAGAGGTTGGCTAAATCGTTGGTGCAGATGTAATTTATGGCAATTTAAACTGAGTCAAGAAGTTAATAACTTTGAAATAATGCATGCACCTCATACTGAGTTTCGTCAGGGTTTATTAAAAGATGGGTTACATATGCCTTTTTGCCCTTCACGTATCCTCATGTAGAAACAAGTTTTTACCAGTAATTAAGCAAAAGCCCTCACAGTGCTCTTAATCTGAATTGTGAGCTTTTTGTAAAAATGACTTTTCAGAACGTAAATGGTTAAAAAAAGACTCCGCAGCTCACCTTCATCACTCCTAGGGTATATTATCAGCAAAAAGCTGATCTCCACTTTGAAATTGTAGAAAATGACCCTCTTGTGAAGCCTGTGGGACTCCTCACTAAACATGAATATTCAGCACCGAGAACAGAAACTTCAGCACATCAAATTAAATGTAACCTTAAGAAGAGCTTATCATTTTTAAGTCATTTGCATCTTTTCCCCCCAGACTTCCTTTCCCAACTGTGGAGGATGACTGGGCATCTCTACCCAGTAAGCATGAACTTCAAATGGATGCCTTTGCTGGCAGCTCCAGGGTGAGAAGCTTGGGCTGGTCACCTGTAACAGCCATGCAACCACCGAACAGTCAGTATTATATGGGATAAGGTTATTGCTGACAAGCCTCACAGCACTATTCAAGTCCTGTGACAGCAAGTATGAGTTAGGAATTCTCAATTATGATTGTTTGGTTACAAGTATCAGAAACCCAACTGAAGCTGATTTAGGCAACAGCAGGAATATATTGTTACACTTAACCTGGAAGTTATAGGGGAGCGGATTGGCCTCAGACACAGATGGCTGAGGGGTTCAAACTATGCTGTCATGTCTCTTGTTCCCTCCCTAATCTCTGTTCTCCCAGATATCCCTCACTGTATAAGAGCAGCGATAAGGTATGCTGTTCTCTGAGCCTGTAAATTCAGCAAAAAGAGCACCCCTGGGTGTCTGTGTCAGCCTCTTGATTGCGCCATCCCTGTTTGGGTTACATGCTCATGCTTTGGGCAGGGAACCCAGGGCCAAATAATTAACCCTTTCAGGAGAGCAGGGTATGGAAAAACAAAGACAGTTCCCCCCAAAACAGATGCAGGACAGACCAAATTATAAATTAAATAAAATAGCCAACATCCACAAATATCCCTTAAAAGAGTCAATAGACAGGGAGGTAGGCAGAGAGGATTTATATGGGTAAGAAAAAGGATGCAAGCTTTGGAGCCAGAGTTCTGTCTTTGAAAATTGTTTATACCACCTACAAGCAGTGAGCCCCTAAGTCACGCATCTCTCTAAGCCTGTTTTCCCCCCTGCAAAGCAAGTCCTAGCTTGCAGAATTATTTCAAGAATTAGACGTCCTCTTTGTAAAGCACCTAGTGTTGGACCCGCCACATAGTAGACATCCAGTAAAGGGTAGCTCTTATTATTTGGGTGAGGCAAGGGGACCGAGATTAATTCTAAATCTCAGTCAAAAAGAAGCAGACAGTTGGAGAGATATGAAAAAATATAAACTTATTCTCTCTAACAGGGAGTAAATAAAATGACTATATTTGCTTTGAAATATTTGAAATAAAATTCGGCACAAACTTACAAAATAGCAATTATATTTAAGTATCAAAGTATTGTTATACGGTGAAGTATTACAGTGACATTTACAAACCAAGCATGTTGCTCAGAGTGTGTAGTTGCAATAAATAAGTGGCAAATTTTTTTCAGCCTCAATATTTACATTGATATTTAATACACACTGAATAATTAGCACAACTCAAGATGTGTTTCTCAAAGCAGAACTAGGAGAAGGCAGCAGCAAAGGCTTGTGGATGAGCAAGGAACAGAAGCCTAGAGTTTGAAATCCCATTTCTGGTTCTCACACTAACCTCCTCTGTGACCTTGACTGCCAGTCCATTAACTTCTCAATGCTCACCTCATCTGTGAAAGAAAAAGCTAGTGGGCTCTAATCAGCTCTAAACGACAGTTTGTGCTTCAGAACATGCCATGAAAAAGAAAGAGGATTTATTTCAATTCTCAATTTCACCTCACCTCCCAGGACAATTTTATTAAATGAACAGTTAACTAATACACCTATCTTTCTGATTAGTTGCACATCTATGTTAATTGGGTCTTAATATGTAAGACCAAATCTATTAAATAGGCATATTTTGTAGTTAATATAGGAATTCAAATCCACAGAATCACAAACCTATAGAGACAGAGGTAATCCTAGAATTGAACTAGTCCAACTCCTTCATTTTATAGATGAGGAGAATCAAAACCAAGTCCATATCTTCCAGGCCTGAACTGTATTCTACCATTCCAGTTAAGCAAGAGCTTTTAAAGGTTTTAAAGTTATTTTTAAGGCAGTGTTAGGTCTCTCAACTACAAAGAGTAAAACAGAGTCCCCCTAAAACCGAGCCCTCTGCCAAGTTTATGACTAACTTGTCTCTCCAAACGTTATTCCCTTTCTTTGCCAACACCTGTTCCCCTCAAGACTGAGGAGAAGCAAAGAAAAGGGGGGACTGAGGGCTTCCTTGGTGGCTCAGTGGTTGAGAGTCCACCTGCCAATGCAGGGGACACGGGTTCATGCCCTGGTCCGGGAAGATCCCACATGCCGCAGAGCGGCTGGGCCTGTGAGCCATGGCCGCTGAGCCTGTGCGTCTGGAGCCTGTGCTCCGCATCGGGAGAGGCCACAACAGTGAGAGGCCCACGTACCGCAAAAAAAAAGGTGGGGGGGACTGAAACCTAGCAGGACCCTGTGGGACCCTCCCAGACATGAAAGCCTTTCCGTGTCCCCTATTTCTTGTTTGTAGAAAAAAGGTTTCAGTCTCCTAGACCTTCCCTGAATTCCAAAGGGCAGATTCAAACAGTCACTAATTAGGGAAGTGAGGGAATACAGAAAGAAACAATACTGCAGAGATGGGGCCTGGTCCTGGCTCCTCCCCAAGGAATATACATAACAATCTGATACACATCTCTGAGTTCTTTTACAGGAACTAGGGCCCCTACACAGGTGGAGGATGGTAACTCCAGGCTGAGCACTAGCACTACTGCTTGGAACCAGAGGCTGATGACTGAGATACCTGGAACACCATCCTTTTACCTCACCACCAACCAATCAGAGGAAGGTCACACACCCTGCAGACCTTACCCCAAATTTTGCCTATAAAAGCTGTTCCCTGAAAACCACTTGGAAGTTCAGGTCTTTTGAGCATGAGCCAGCCTGTTCTCCTTGCTTGGTCCTGCAGTAAACCTTTCTCCACTCCAAACTCCAACGTTTCAGTTTGTTTGGCCTCACTGTGCATTGAACACACAAACTTGGGTTCAACAACAAGAGGAGAAGACTATAAGTAAGAAAAAATAAAGATGTAAGAGGCAGTACTGAACACAGATGGTCCAGAATGGGGTCTGAAACTGGTTGAAAAGATGTCCTTGAGATGGGAGACTGGAGAAAGCCATTAATCATGGAGATGAATGAAAGAGCAGAAATGAGAGAGCCTCAGAGAATTTTAACTTAATAATCTTCACATTCCACAAGGATAGCACATGACTATCTACAAAGTAAAGAATCAGGTAGATGTATGTCAGAAGGAGAACTAAAGACTAGAATTCAATGAAAATGTTCACTAACCAATGTAATATAAGGTTACTAAATTAGCAGTTGATAAGGAAAATGTTCAATAAAATGTCATCATACCGTACAACTCTTTTGAGTAACTACAAGCAAATTCTAAGCAGAGAAGTGATTATTAGTAGGCGGTATGGGCCAATGCCTAGAAAATCAACAAATCCATTGTGTTTAATAATAGAAAACATTTTTTAGTCTTAAATATACAACCTCTGTAACCTTATCTTTATGGCTCAGAGAACAGTAGGGGATAGTTCAGTTAGTCCTCTGTCAGTTTCAAATCATGACTTGGAAGAGATTAGGGAACTGAACTGAATAAAGGAGACAAGTGAGGCAAAACATTTTAAAGACTAACTGAAAACCTAAATCACAGTGTATGACATAACAAAAAGATCAAGATCATACACAGGTCACTGAGTACTAAGATTCATGTCACTCCACTTTAATAACATGTAAAGCAGATGATACATGGGTGAAACCATGAATGTTGATATCTCCGAGTCCTAATGTTATCATTAAAAAAATCTGAGTGATGGTTCGAAAAGTCATGAAACTTAAATATTCATACTTTGCATCTTTCACTCTTTCCTCACAAAGAAACTGATAAAATGTGGGATTTTTGAAATCACTGTTTTCCCAGATAAAGTACTTCAAAATTCTTTTCCCACATTTGCAATAATTTCTTATCTGAAGAAGACCAATAAGACTTTTCTTCTTCTTTCTAAGGACTAAATTAGGCTGAAGAAAGCATGTTTCTCCTATACCCTACATACATTCAAAGAAAATATGGATGTTTTTATTTATTGATATTTATTTATACTGGAGTTACAACCACAATATTATTATATTAGGCACTCAGGAGTCTGGAATGCTTGGACACTAAAATTTAATTGACAGTGTTGTAGGCAACAGACTGTCAACAAGAGCAAAGGTTAAAAAGCAAACATAAGTTGCATGTGGAATGTATGTTGTTACAGAAACTGGAGTAAGGATGAGGAAAATAAGGAGATTGGAAAGCATGGTCATAATGAACAGAAGCTCATCTACAAACTCTGTATAAGACCTTTCTTCTTTGAGTTATGCATAAAACCAGCCTGATCTATTGTTACCATCAAGTTCAAAATAAGTCTCCCAAGGTTCCAGGAGTCAGGTTGATCTCTGTATTTACCTTGCTTACCCAGGATTCTCATGGAGCCTGAGTTACAGGGTGTGGGGAGGAGTATCATAGTATTTGTAACAAATTGACCTTATTTAACAACACTGAGGGATTACAAAGATCTTTAACACTAGAGTTTGATTCCTATTTTTGTAAAGATGGAATCATCGTGTTTTTCAAAATTGAACTGGAAGGCAGTGGAAATTTTAATAAAGAAATCCTAAGTCACATTCAGTTTAAGACAGGAACGGGGCTCTGAGCAGAGACTAAACTTTTAAAATAATGCTACATATGGAATAAAAAAAAGAAAAAAGCCCTCCTGATGTGCTGTTCTACGTGTTAAGGGTACAGGGCTCAAAGCTGCATCATCAATGCTATAAACAGCCAGGAGCATGGGGTGAGTGTCTGTGGGGCATCTCTCATAAAGACCTCCTGTCTACTCTTATCACAAGTAAAGATGTGCAAACCTCTTCTGTTCACTGAGTGCTCTTCTAGATGATATCCAGTCCATATATTCATGAAATGATTTACTTATTTTTTTCACTATATCAGATTACAGCCTGATATTTTCATGTATCTTTTTAGATATTAACGTTGATGTTATTATTGCTTCCTCAAGTCATGACGTTAGCCATCACTGAGAAGACATTAAGGTATTTGCATTTATTTCAATCTTTCTGGATACCTAGGAAAAATAATGTTCCAGTGTAAAGAGCTTTAAAGTCAATAGACTTTAGAAGTCTGGGCTTTGTCACTAACCAGCTGTGAACACTGGGACAATTTCCTTAATCTCTCTGAGCCTCTCTAGAGGGCTAAGAGACAGTTTAAAGAAACTGCATATATAAACTATTTATGATAGAGCCTGAGAGGGTACATTCAATAAGACAAATAAGGGGACATTTTCATAGTTAAATCTGGGTGTTTGACCTTAGTAATTGCCTGGATCCTGCAACTCAGTTTACGTGTTATGGAAAAATTAAAGCTGTAGAAAACTGCATTACACTGAGAATCATCCAGATCTTAATGCTTCTTCTACTGAGGCAGGAGTGAGCAAATTATTGCCCAGAGGACAACCAATCTACCATCTGTTTCTGCAAATAAAGTCTTATAAGAACACAGTATATCCAGTCATTTACATATCATCTATGACTACTTTTATGCTGCAAAGGCAGAGTTAAATAGTTGTGACAGAAAAGTATGGCCTGTAAAGCCAAAAATATTTATTATCCAGTTTTCTGAAAAAGTTTACCTACCCCTCCTGATACTAGAGTATGCTATATAAGCATATACAGCAAAATCAGTATCAGAACCTATATAGTCTTGAAGATAATTCCAAGCTTAATCATTCAAACTTAATCTACTAGGAAAAGAAATAAACAAACTGTGGCTGTTAACTCTCTGACAAAAATTCCAGAAGAATATGCCATGATTATGATCCAGTGGAATTTCTTAGAAATCCTACATTCTGACTGGGGGGTAGGGAGGTGTTTGAATGTACAATACAGTTTTCTTAACATATTTTCTAACTTAAATCATCAACAGGTAATTTGCAGAAGAGCAAGTTTATTCCTAAATAGACTAATTTCTTGAGTGACAACTAGGTATCAAACAGTCCACAGAAATGTTATCTCATGGGCACTGAGTCATTCTTCCTGTGTGTCTGTTTTTAAAGTTTAAACGATGAACACTGCTCAAGGGGCAGAGACTAATGGAGGACGATATTCTGTCAGTCTTTCTTAACCAGTATTCCATGAGAGCATTAAGTCCTGATGGCCCAAGACACTCACCATATATAGTGAAGTAACTTATTTCCTATGCACCTAGAATGGTACTAGCATACTATCCTTGGGAGAATTGAGCTCAATCATTTTCTACATGCCTTAGTTTTCTCATAGAACACTGGTAGACCAAAGCTGGTAGATATAGGGTTGGGGGACTATGATTTAGTCACATTTTCTTGACAAGAGCTATGCACACCCTACACTCTGTCCTGAGATTTGACCATCAGGAAATGTCTATGGGATGTGAATAAGAAACAAATAGACTAGAATAAGAGATTATAAAGAAACCACAGAATCATCCTAGCTCTGGAGTTAAATAACTACTAATGGTGAGACTTTGGTAAACTAAATGTAATAATGCTTGCTAAGGGCTTGCAATTTAATAGGGACTCAATAAATGATCATGGTTATTAGTTATTCCTACTATTATATCCAATTCTCAAAATCTTCTAGCAGAAAGAACCACCTTGCTTTAAATGCACCGTACTATAATTGCTAACCAAAGTCTCAGTAAGCAAATGTCTAGAAGATGAAAATGGAGAAAGTACTTGAGCATATCTTTTAGATTTTCAGTAAGTTACTGAGTCAAATATTCAAAGATGTAAGTGACTAAAGAATCACTATTCTTGGGCTTCCCTGGTGGCGCGGTGGTCCGCCTGCCGATGCAGGGGACATGGGTTCATGCCCCGTTCCAGGAAGATCCCACATGCCGCGGAGCGGCTGGGCCCGTGAGCCATGGCCGCTGAGCCTGCGCGTCCGGAGCCTGTGCTCCACAACGGGAGAGGTCGCAGCAGTGAGAGGCCCACGTACCGCAAAAAATAAATAAATTAATTAATTAAATAAATAAATTAGGAGGACCAGAGCATAGAGGCTTGTTGCTATATGAAAGAAGACTCTTCATCTTCAAGAAAATTTCACTGGTAATTAGAAAAATACAAATAAAATAACAATGAGAGATCATTTTCACACATTAGTTTGTAAAAAGTAAAAATAAATAATAAATATCCATTGTTACCAATGGTATGGAGATAAATACTCTCACACGATGGAAGTTTAAATTGGCTCAGCCTTTTTAGAGGGTAATTTGATATCTGTTTATGTGCACATCTTTTCACTCAATAATTCTACTTTTATGAATCCATGCTGCAGAATTCTGACATGTTCAAAGATACATGTTCATCCCTAGCTTTTATCTCCAGCCTTAATATTTCACCTTTACTGTAGATTCTTACATACAACTGCCTATTGGACATTTCTATCTGGATGAATGATGGCATTCTCTCAATTTAACATTTCCAAATCCAACTTTTGAAAATACTCTTCCCGAAAAAGAAAAAAGAAAAAAAAAACACAAAGATACATGCTCAAAAATATTATTGTGTACTGTTTTGCTATTAAAAATGAACAAAAATTTTTTCAATAGGAAAATGCATACATTATTTATGATTACACTATGCCATGGATGCAATACAACCATTTTAATCATGAAACAATTTCTATAGCTGATTTAGAAAGTCATCCCAGATATACTGTTAATTGAAAACAGATTTTAAAAAAGCAAATTCCAGAACAAGTTTCACAGCATGATATTATTTATGTAAATATTATTTATGTCATTAGGGTGCATTTGTGCACATGTGTGTACATACATGATTCCAAACGCAAAGAAAAATATGTGGGAAGATATATATCAAACAGATGACAGGATTTTCTCTGGGAAAAGAGATGGGATTAGGAAAATGTGAGTAGGGAAGAGTTAGTTTTTACACTCTACTTACTAATTATTTTAAAGTTATTTAAAATTGCCATCAAGCATACACTACTTCTGTGATTAAAAGTATTTTGTATCATTACTAATAGATATGATATCTATTATTCCTATTTGGTTCAGATACAGACCTAGAAGCTTCATCTAATAATGAAGACTTCTATCAATAAATATTAGTCAGAAAAATCAGTGCTAATTTTGAAAAATAAAGAACAATAAATCTTTTAGGATAACTATAAGGACAAAGAAATGGATAGCCTAATTTTAAATTCAACAAACATTCATTTAGAACTACCAATATGTCAGTCACTGTGAGTTGCTTGGCATTGAAAGATTGTTAAAACAGATACAGTCCCTGGCCTCAAGGAGTTCTCCATTTAGTGGAAGCATTTGACATATAGGCAGATTGCTTCAGTATCCTAGGATAAAGGCATTGATTGAAGATCAAAAGGCTATAAGAACAGTGAAGAGGAGTCCCGGAAAGGAAGTCTGGATGTTTACCCTTAGACTCTAAGGAATTAATCTCTAGGAACTGAGACTCTTATCCATCTAACTGCAAATAAGCTGAATTGAAAAACAGAAAACACTGAAGAGGCCATGCCCTAATAACTCTTCAATACATTTCTTTTACGTAAGGAGTAGAGAATTAAAGAGCCTTATCAACACTGTGTTACACTTTAGCTTACTACGAACAAATTAAAAGATTTGGGTTTACATCATTTATTTATTTGTTGCTGAGCTCCCAATGATATAGTCATAGGCAATTATTCAGTCATTTATAGTTTACAAAGCACCTACATATACATCATTTTATTTCATCCTTACAATTTCTGTGTTAGATGTAGGAATTTTTCCCATTGCAAAGATTAGAGAAGGGAGGTTTACAGAGGTTATAACAGACTGTCCCTAGCCAGATGACATTCCGCAAAAAAATGGGGCATTTTTCTTCATCTGGAGGAAGATTTTGGATTTGCAAATACACTATTTAGTAATTAGAGAAAATATAATAAAGTGTTCCTGTTTTATCCCAAATTAACAGCAGGACCTTTTTATACCATCCTCATATGATTACAGTAATTATGACGGTAACAAGAATAAAACATACTGTAAGAAAAAGGGAAAATATCAGCCTAAACTTCCCTTAGAACTCCTAGAAATGCCCAAAATGGCACCTTATTGTTTTCAAATCTTAATTCCTTCCATGCAGTTGTTCCCTCCATCCAAAGCTTTTAGTAATTTAATTTTCCATTTCCATGACTTAATTCACTAAGTTACTACATCAACCATGTGACTTTCAGGAAATTAAACACAAAATAGTTTATTTTAAAAAGGAAAGGTGTAAGAATCATATAATGTAAATTCCAAGAATATGTTTGTTTCAGGTACGTCTTGATCCAAGGGCTCAAATAATGACATGAGGACCGAGATCTTTTCTTTCTCCTGGCTCAGCTCTCCTCAATGTTGGCATCGATCTCAGGGGGCAAAATAATTGCCAACAGTTCCAGACCACAGGCTTCCAGGTTCAAATCCAATAGGAAAAGTGCCCATACCTTTTTCTTAGCAACTTAAGAAAGTTTTGTTTTGCCTCATTGGCTTTGCCTCATTGACATACTTATTCCTAAACTTTGGCCAGAAAAAAGTGATCCTTTGAATGGTTAGGCATTAATCTCAAGTCAATCCCTTAAGCTGGGGGTGAGTCAATGACATACAAAGCACACAGAATGAGAAGGAAAATGAAGTGTATCCCCACAGGAAAATCAGTATACCATTGCCAGAAGAAAGTTTAATGGATTCTGAATGACAGAAACAATAGTCATTCATGACAGTTCCATATAGGTCTTATATTAAACCCCAAGCTCAATTTTGTATTAATTGAAGGCTGAGTGCTAGTTTTATGGCATAAAGCTACATAAGGAAGGGTAAGAAAAGGTACTGTAGATCAGGTTCCCTGGGAAGCAGACTCTGAAATGGAGATCACACGTGTGAATTTCACTGGGACGTGCATTCATTGACACTTGTGAATGGGTGAAGGAAGCAGTATTGAGAGGTGGAAAAAGAACTCTGAACAAGTTGGTCTTAGCCAGTGCCACAGGGAGCTCTGAAGCTAGTATAGTCTTCAGAGTTGTCCTGAATTGTGGCAAGTAATTGGCTCCCCACATTGTCCAGTAATTGGATACAGGCTACACCGGGGGAGGGGACATAACCTTGGGTGACGCAACAGCCTTCCACCGAAGTCAGTTCCTGGGAGACACTCAGCTGTGCCCTCTCAGCAGATAACACTACCAAAAGTGCCTTGATACTGATGTAGGTGATCTAGGCAGCATACCACAACATTCACGGGTTTCCCTCTTTGCTACTCAGATCCATTGGTAGTAAATAAGTTTATCTCATTTGGAAACACCTCCTCTAGCATTCTGATTGCTCTCTTTTCCTGGGAAAACTTTCAAGTAGAAAGTTAGTGAGATAAACTACAGTTCATCCACCACTGCAACTATTCTCAGGGCCTCAAATGATATTCATCATCTCCTTCCTATGCTTCCAATTTGAGATTCCCCTCCCTCACCCCCAATCTAGCACATCTGCCAGTATAAGCCCCTTTTCATCATGCCTTTCTCAGGTCACTGCACTTGTCCACTTATGGTCAAAATCAGGCAGGGGAATACCAAGAGATGCCCAGTGGATGTTTGTGTGGATCTGGGTGTGCTCATTATATAAAAGCAATCCTACTTCCTCCTAATGATGGCAGTCAATTATCTTTGCCAGGGTGGTCCCCCCTTACCCTGCTTTCTAGTTTCTTGGCACAAGGATATCAAAGTGACTGGATCCTTAGCCATAGATTAGAACTTAATGAAATGTTTGCTGTGTCACCTGGTGGATGGATTCTCTCTCTGAGACCATAATCTCTAGACCCATAGAACCCAGAGTTAAAAGAACAAGAAAAAAAATTCCTTAAAAGGATCATTGGGAGTGATAGGAAGCAAGTCAACTCCTACCACCACTCCTTGGTTTCCAGACCTATGCAGTCAGCTTACTGGGGCCATCATATAATGGCTATTGACTAAGAAAGATTGTATCTGGTGTTCTGCACCCTTACAAAGCTGTTCATTCATCATTTACTTACTCTGACAGGCCAGCATTTTTCGGATGTTTTGGTATAGGATAGAACAGTGAATACCACAGTCAAGCATTCACAGTCGCACCTCCTTAACTATAAAGTGGGTCCCTTGGTCCGAAGCAATGTTATGTGGAATCCTATGTCCATGGATCAAACACTACTAAACCCTTGGATAGTGGAGCTAGCTGAAGCCCTGTGGGCAGGAGAGTCAAAACCATACCTAAAATGTATTCCAATCCCCATCAACATTAATCTCTTTTCATTCATGGTGGAAGGGGTCCAATATAATCAACATATTGTAATGACTACCAAATGGTTAGTGTTTTCAAGGAATGGTGGCATATCAAGGGTTCAGCATTGTCTCTGTTGCTGGCAGTTTAGACATTAATCAGCAGCAGCACAGCTGGATTAGCCTAGGTGAGTTAAAGCTGTGGGCTCATGGATAGCCTCCATCCTTGCTACCATGGCTATTCCCAGAACTTAGGTGCTGATGCTAGGCTGGTAGACATCTCCTGGTATAATCATTGTTATCTATTTAGTTATTTGGTGAAATTGTGTACAAATGCTCTCTGATAAGCATTAACATATAATGCAGAAGCTTTCACAAATGATGAAGTTAGAGACTAAATTTATACTCCCACCTGAAACGATTTTTAAAAACCCATGAAATATATGAAAGCACAGTTTCAACACACTAGATGTCAGGCAACAAAAGACAGTAATTCCCTTCAGTTGAGGAGATAAAGCTGAGAGTCCATCGTTAAGGTATGGAAAGAAACTGTCAACCCCAAATTATATACTCAGTGACAATATCT
Source organism: Neophocaena asiaeorientalis asiaeorientalis (assembly GCF_003031525.2). Lineage (NCBI taxonomy): Eukaryota > Metazoa > Chordata > Mammalia > Artiodactyla > Phocoenidae > Neophocaena > Neophocaena asiaeorientalis. The sequence continues at coordinate 11,407,899 of NW_020173979.1, read as the reverse complement.
TTCAAAACTAAAGATGAAATAAAGGCCTTTTCACACATATAAAAACCAAAAGAATATATCAACAGCAGAGCTGCACTATAAAAAGTGGTAAAGGGGGCTTCCCTGGTGGCACAGTGGTTGAGAGTCCGCCTGCCGATGCAGGGGACATGGGTTTGTGCCCCGGTCTGGGAAGATCCCACATGCCGTGGAGCGGCTGGGCCCATGAGCCGTGGCTGCTGAGCCTGCGTGTCCGGAGTCTGTGCTCTGCAACGGGAGAGGCCGCAACAGTGAGAGGCCCGCGTACCACAAAAAAAAAAAAAAAGTGGTAAAGGAAGTCTTTGAACCAGTAGGAAAATGATACCAGAGGGGAACATGGATCTACACAAAAGAGTTAAGAATAGCAGAAATGGTAAACACATGGGTAAATACTTGTTTTATCCTTATTATTTAAATATAATTAAACCACTTGACTGTTTGAACAAAAAGAATATCAAAATATTGTGGGATGGGTAACATATATACATATGTAAGTATGTATAAAACAAGAGCATAAAGTTGGAAGGAGAAAAATGGAAGGATACTACTATAAGGTACTTACACAATTTACACTATATATGAAGTGGTATAATACCACTTGAACGTAGATTGTAATAAGTTAAACATGTACTTTAAATCCTAAATCAACCACTAAAATAACAAAAAGTTACAGCCAACAAAAGAGATGAAGTGGAATCATAAAAACTACAATTATTCCAAATGAAGGCATAAAAAGAGGAAAAGAAAACAAAGAACAGATAAGTCATATAGAAAATGAATAGCAAGAGGGTAAACTTAAACCTACCCATATCAATAATCACATTAAGTGTAAATGTCTAGATAGAAAAATATATTCCATAAAAATGGAAACAAAAGGAAAGCTGGGGTAGAAATAGTTATATCAGATAAAATAAACTTTAAAACAATCTATAATAAAAGACAAAGAATGACATAATATAAATAAAGGGGTCAATCCAAGAAGAGGATGTAACATTGGTAAATATATATGCACCTAGTTTAGGATCACCTAAATATGTAAAGCAAACATTAACAGACATAGAGTGAGAAACTGACAGTAATACAAAAATAATAGGGGACTCTAACACGCCACTTATACCAATGGATAGATCATTCAGATAGAAAATCAATAAGGCAACAGTGGTCTTAAATGATATACTGGAACAGGTGGACTTAATAGATATCTACAGGACATTCCATTTAAAAACATTCTTTCCCAGTGTACATGGAATTTTCTCCAGCCTAGATCACATGCTAGGCCACAAAACAAGTCTTGGTAAATTTAAGAAGATTGAAATTATATCAAGTATCTTTTCCAACCACAATGGTATGAAACTTGAAATCAGTTACTGGAAGAAAAATGAAAGACAAACATGTGAAGACCAAACAGCTTAGTACTAAAAAAACCAATGAGTCGGGCTTCCTCCCCCAAAAAAAAAAAAAAAAAAAAAAAAAAACCAATGAGTCAACAAAGAAATCAAAGAGGAAATCAGAAAATATCTTGAGACAAATAAAAATAAAAACAAAACTTTCCAAAATCTATGGGACAGAGCAAAAGCAGTTCTGGGAAGATTACAGCAATACAGTCCTACCTCAAGATTATACCAATATAGTCCTACCTCTAGAAACAAGAAAAATCTCAAACAAACATTTTTCATCTAAAGAAATGAAAAAAAGAAAACACAAAGCTCAAAGTCAGCAGAAGGCAGGAAATAATAAAGATCAGAGCAGAAATAAACAAAATAGAGACCAAAACAATCAATAAAACTAAGACTTGTCTTTTTGAAAAATAAACAAAATTGATAAACCTTCAGCCAGGCTCATCAAGAAAAAAGATAGAGGGTCTAAATAAACAAAGTTAGAAATGAAAGAGAAGAAGTTACTACCAAAATATAATCATAAGAAAATACTACAAACAGTTATACACAAATTAGACAACCTAGAAGAAATGAATAAATTCCCAGTAACATACAATCTTCAAAGATTTAATTAGGAAGAAATAATCTGAACAGACTGACTACTAGTACTGAAATTGAACCAGTACTCAAAAACTCACAACAAACAAAGTCTAGGATCTGAAAGCTTCACAAGGGAGCTCTACCAAACATTTAAAGAAGAATTAACACCTATGCTTCTCAAACTATTTTCCAAAAAAATTGAAGAGGACAGAAGACTCCCAAATTCACTCTACAAGGCCAGCTTTACCCCATTAATGAAACCAGATGAAGACACAAGAAAGAAAGAAGGAAGGAAGGAAGGAAGGAAAGAAAGAGAAAGGAAGAAAGAAAGGAAGGAAGGAAGAAAGGAAGGAAGGAAGGAAGAAGGAAATTACAGGCCAATCTCCTGATGAAAATATATGCAAAAATCCTCAACAAAAATTTAGCAAACTAAATTCAACAATACATAAAAAGGATCACATACCATGATGAAGTGGAATTTATTCCAGGAATGTAATGATGATTCAATTGATGCCAATCAAACAATGTGATATACCACATTAACAAAACAAAGAATAAATGATCATCTCAGTAGATGCAGAAAATGCATTTGACAAAATTCAACATCTATTCATGATAAAAACTCTTAACAAAGTTGGTATAAAGAAACATACCTCAGCATAATAAAGGCCATTTATGACAAACCCACAGCTAACACCATACTAAACAATGAAAAGCTGAACGCTTTTCCTCTAAGATCAGGAACAAACAAGGATGCTCACTCTCACCATCTCCATTTAACATAGTATTCAAAGTCCCAGCCAGAGCAATGAGACCAGAAAAAGAAATAAAAGGCATTCAAATTGGAAGGAAGAAGTAGAACCATTTGCAGATGACATACCAGATAGATAGATAGATAGATAGATAGATAGATAGATAGATAGATAGATAGATAACCCCAAAGACTCCACCAAAAGCTATTAGAACTAATAAGTGATTTTGGTAAAGTTGCAAGATACAAGATTAGTATACAGAAATATGTTGCTTTACTATACACTAATTATGAACTATCAGAAAGAGAAATCAAGAAAACAAGATACCTAGCAATAAATTTAATCAAGGAGATGAAAGACTTATACTCTGAAAACTATATGACATTGATGAAGGAAACTGAAGACAATACAAATAAATGGAAAGATATCTCATGTTCATGGATTGAAAGACTTGATATTGTTAAAATGTCCATACTACCCAAAGCAATCTACATATTTAATGCAATTCCTATCAAAATATCCATGACAGTTTGCACAGAACTAGAATAAATAATCCTAAAATGTGTAAGGAACCACAAATAGTCAAAGCAATCTTGAGAAAAAAATAGAACAAAGCTAGAAGCATCACCCTCTCTGACTTCAGACTATACTACAAAGCTACAGTAATCAAAACTGCATGGTACTAGAACAAAACAGATGCATAGATCAATGGAACAAAATAGAAAACCCAGAAATAAACCCACACACCTATGGCCAATTAATCTATGACAAAAGAGACAAGAGTCTACAATGGGGAAAATAGTCTCTTCAATAACTGGTTTTGGGAAAACTGGAAAGTTACATGTAAAAGAATAAAATTGGAGCATTTTCTCACACCACATACAAAAATAAACTCAAAATAGATTAAAGAACTAAATGTAAGATCTAAAACCATATGTGGAATCTAAAATATAAAACAAATGAACGAATATTTTAAAAGGAAACAGACTCACAGATACAGAGAACAATGTAATTGTTACCAATGGAAAAAGGGAGGGTGGGAGGGGCAACAAAGGTAAAGAGGATTAAGAGGTACAAACTAGCAGGTATAAAATAAATAAGCTACAAGGATGTGCTATACAGCACAGGGAATACAGCCAATATTTTATAATAACTTTATGTGAAGTATAATCTATAAAAATATCAAACTACTATGTTATACACCTAAAACTATTAGAATTATTTTCCTCTTTATGACTTAAATGATGAATGGAAGATGAAATAATTTTAAAAATTAGGGCTTTCCTGGTGGTGCAGTGGTTAAGAATCCTCCTGCCAATGCAGGGGACACAAGTTCGAGCCCTGGGCCGGGAAGATCCCACATGCCGCAGAGCAACTAAGCCTGTGCACCACAACTACTGAGCCTGCTCTCTAGAGCCCGTGAGCCACGACTACTGAAGCCTGCATGCCACAACTACTGAAGCTCATGCGCCTAGAGCCTGTGCTCCAAAACAACAGAAGCCACCACAATGAGAAACCTGTGCACTGCAAAGAAGAATAGCCCCTGCTCGCCACAACTAGAGAAAGCCTGCAAGCAGCAACAAAGACCCAATGCAGAGAAAATTAATTAATTTTTAAAATAAAATTAAATTAAATTAAAATTAAAGGACTTTATGATGTTTCCATTAAAGAAATGTGAATGATGTAGACATGCCAATAAGGCAAAGACTGGAAAATAAAAAAACAAGACCCAATTACATGCTGCTTATAAGAAATGAACTCTAAATATATAAACACAAATAGGCTAAAATTAAATGGATGGAAAAAATATACTTTCCACAACTTTTTGATTAGATAAGACTAATCAAAAGAAAGCTGTGTTGAGTATATTAATCTCAGCATCATCTTCAAGCAAAGAGATTGTACTAGCATTTAATAGGATGTAGTGAGCCACTTTTGCAGGTGCAGAGGATTCAGAAAGATCTGAAGTTTCCATCTTCTCAGGTAATTTAACTTAAATGTCCCCATCCCAAGACTCAGCAACCTGCTCTTTCCCAACCAGGATCTTTACCTTGCATAGCAGAACTCCTGGCCTTGAGAATATTGCCGTTCTCTTAGGAAGCCCCATTTTGATCCTGATATTCAGTGTTCTCATTTCTCTGACTTTGAGAGATGAGAATTTCTTTGTATCTTACTACTGAGGTCTTTTGACTTTCACACTTAAGTCAGTGATCAATCACATGCAGTCTTTCACTCTCTTCAAAGTACTCATAGCACCGAGCAAGAGATAATCAATTCCACAGATCTTACGATTACTACTTTCCCTAAACCTTTCAAATGTCTGTGATATTGAATCTTGTAGTATATTTCCTTCTATCAGCATCTGATCTTGATTCACCACCAAAGGATATTTGAATACTTGCACTGATACCACAGACTATATACACTCTGCCTACCATTGGTGATGTAATCCTTATTGCCAGCCAACTGGTAATCAGCACCAAAATCTCATTTTAGAATCTGCTTGTCATTTAGATTCTGCTGATTCCAACTGTCTAAGTCAGGCTCACTAGGTAACAGACTCTGATATTGAATTTACATTCAAGTAGTTTATCAGGAAATGCTTTCAAGATAAAATCCTATAGGAATGAAAAGAAGTATATAGGACTGAGTAGGAGAACTTCAACTGTGATGTAGTTGAAACAGACACTTCAGCTGCTCCCATGGGGACCTCTGAAGCTGAGATTTGCCAAATAGAAGCAAGAGAACCAAGCCCTTATTCCCCACATTGGTCAGTCTTTGGATGTGGGTGGTTCCTGAGGTGGGGCATAATCTTGGGCAAGAAGACTCTCCTTTGTTGAAGGTCATGCCTTGGTAGGCACTCAGCTGTGAGCTGTCAATAGGTAGATTATGACAAGTTAAACATGTGTACTATAAATCTTAATTCAACTTCTAAAATGAAGCTGAGCAACTGGGTGCCTAGATGCTGAAGGTAGAGGGTGCTGGGGAGAATGGGGAAGGCAGGCTGAGAATTTAGGTAGCACACCATAGATCTACCATAAAAGAAAATACTGAGTGAGAAGGCATTAAAAAAAAAACAGTTAATCTCATTCCTATTTTTAGTTCTGTGAACTATATTATAAAAAATAAATACCACTACTGCTTCACCTTCTTGAGGGAGGGGCCAATGATAACGAGCAAACCATTCAGTAGGAATTTTTGGCATCTTCCTAAAAGAACCAGAAAGAATAGATTCCTCTTACTTACAGATGTCAAATGGTTACACACTTATTATAGACACATAATTCTTTTACTTCAGGTTCATCGATGGATGCATCAGTCTGTCATAGATGAAAAGGAAAAGGCCAAGGGAACAAAGAATCTAGCTGATACTCATTTTCAAATCAAACAAAACCACTTCCTAAGTGCTAATTTCTCTCAGTTGTTTACATGAGCTCAACTCTTCTGTTTGATCCTCATTGAACCCATATTGTAGAAATGGTCTACTCAACCCAAGACTAATTCAGTTGAAATAATTTTTAATGTGTATACAGAAAACATGTGTCTGGTTTTTTCCAAATAATTATCATGTGGAATAAGCATTTCTGAATCATACAATTCCTTTCTATCTCCATTTAACTCAAATCCCTTCATAATGAAGTTTTTCTCTTTTAGAGTTAATATGAGCCAGACCTATCCAAAAGCAAAGAGCTGCCCCCAAACCAAATGTATCAGACAGTTTCATTTCCCTGACTAAAACTAGTTTTAGGAGACTTCCCTGGTAGTGCAGTGCTTAACAATCCGCCTGCCAATGCAGGGGACACAGGTTCGATGCCTGGTCGAGGAAGATCCCACATGCCACAGAGCAGCTAGGCCGTGCACCACAACTACTAAGCCTGTGCTCTAGAGCCCACAAGCCATAACTACTGAGCCCGCATGCTGCAACTACTGAAGCCTGCGTACCTAGAAGCCCATGCTCTGCAGCAAGAGAAGCCACTGCAATGAGAAGCCCGTGCACTGCAACAAAGAGTAGCCCCCGCTCACCACAACTAGAGAAAGCCTGCATACAGCAATGAAGACCCAACACAGCCATAAATAAATAAATAAATAAATAAAACTTTTTAAAAAGTTGTTGATTATTCAAACCTGTAGCTATTTAAAAATAATAATAATAAAAACAGTAAACTGATTTTTAAAAATAATAAAAATATTAAAAAAATAACTGTTCTCCCAAAGTAACACTCTAACAATATTCAATTAAAAAAAAAATCGAGCTTTACTCCAAATTCTATTTCAAATATAACTCACCAAGAACTTACCCCATATGTTCTCCACACAGTACCTAACGAAGTCACAAGAAGCCAACCACACCCAACCATCACAAGTTCCACCTACACTTCCAAAGTAAGCTTTGACAAAATACATGCCATGAAATCCATATCATTTTACATTTTCAAAGAGCTTCAGAACAGAAAAAGCACCTGCCTTTACATTCCAGTCAATGCAGAACTCTGATGCATGGGTTACTAACACCAGAGTGATGAGATAACTACATTTGTCGGCTCAGGCTGCCATAACAAAATACCATATCCTGGGTGGCTTAAACAACACAAATTTATTTCTCACAGCTCTAAAAAGTACAAGACCAAGATGCCAGGCTATTCAGTTCCTAGTGAGGGGCCTCTTCCAGGCTTGCAAATGGCCACCTTCTTTCTATGTCCTCACAAGGTAAAGAGAGAGAGAATTTTGGTCTCTCTTCCTCTTCTTATATGTACACTAATCTCATGATGGGGGCCCCACCCTCATGAAGTCTTCTAAACCTAATTACCTTCCAAAGGACCATCCAAATACCATCACATCGGGGTCAGGGTTTCAACATATGAATTTTGGAGTAACAAATATTCAATCTATACCACTAACACACTCAAAGATTCATGATTATGTACCTTCTTGGTCATAATTTCAAGACTGTTTTCTGTATATTAAGTAAATGCCTACGTTAGCTGCCTTTTATATAAGAATTAAAATTGGTCAGAAAAGTACATTTTAACAATGACTTTTAAACACAGATTTTATAATAAGTAACTGGTTAGATAAACGCTTTTGTGATATGGTCTTGAATTTCATTTTGTATTTTAATTGAATATTTTATCAGCTAATCTAAACATTTTACATTAAATACAAAGCTCATGCATTGAAAAACTATGGTTAATTGAATTGTCTGGTTAGTTAAATATTGAGGCAGAAGATCCTTTAATTCAACAATTTCTGAATACAAACACACACACAAACACACACTGTCTCTCTGTATCTATCTATCTATATCTAGTTATCCATATATATGTTGCATAATTTAATCTTTCTCAGTGCCTGAATGTCTTTCAAGGCTTTAAGAAGACTTTGACCAGCAATAGTTACACCAGTGCAGATGGTCAACATCAGGCTGCTTTGTACATATCAGAAAGTAGATTTGTACATTTTTCATTTTCTGAAAAAGAGACAACTTAGAGTTCTTCATTAAATGTATGTAATACATATTGATAAAGAACCTGTATAAGTCCAGCCAATTAGATGCTCCAGATTACCAAAAGAAACACTGATCTGTTACCTAGAATGACAAAAGCTTACCACAAATATTCATAATATCATAAAGTAGAAGGCGAATTTACTTGTAATGGCATAGTCATGCTGGCTTTGGTCTTCCCAGCTACAGAATATTCAGTAGGTTTTAATAATAACTGCAAGTAGTTGTTCGGTCTTGAAAGATACAACAACCTTGAACTAAAAGGCCTAAATCATCTTTCTTTGACCAGCATTTACAATTCCCAAAAGTGAGGATTTTACTGATGCCATTCAATATGAAAAATTTGTATTAACCTCCCTTCCTATCTACTCACCCCTTATTCAGAGCTACCTATGCAGTGACAGATTCCCTTCATATTCATCCCATTTATAGTTCCTAGCTCCTGGCCCCATTTATAATTCCTAGTCCCTGGCCCAATCATCTGTTTTAATCCAACAACTGGCTCCATCTCCCTAACACAGCATTCTGCAAAGATGGCTGGGGCTGAGGTAGAAAAGTAAACAGCTAGGGTGCAGGAATACGAATAGATGGAATCCAATTGGTCAGGTTTGCATGTAATGAAATTTAATTCACAGGAATCTACTTGACTGGGTTTCCTATGTATGAAGCCCTCAAGAACATCTTCTTCCCAAATCCTTTTCCCCTAAGTCCACCAAACAAAACAAATATAAAGTCTTTCTTTTTACCAGACCATGAGTCCATCTTTTATGCAGCACCTAAATTTCTCACTATACAACTGACAACTCTTCTACTCCAATTTCATTTAATTATCTTATTCCCAGAAATCAGCATAATTCTAATTACTCTTAATCCTTTTTGGAGGCATATATCGATTAATCTTCAGTAATAACTTCCCTTAGAAAAGTCTTTTTATTTTTCATATACCCTTAAGCAAATTCTGAAAACCACTGACTACTCACATATATGATTCTTGAGCTGGGTGCTTAAACAGTGGTCTTTGAACACATAGAACAAAATAGAGAAATCATCAGTCCATATTCATGTCTGATCCTTTTCCCTACTCTGGGATAAACAATGGGCTTGTAATTTTTTTTACTGAAACTGACAGATGAAGGTTTTATGTTTCTTATGTCCCCAAAAGAATCACCTCCCAAAAAAAATATTGGGTAAAAGTTATAGTTGGTTAAAATTTTCTGTCAGTTTGATTTAACTTTAAACCTATAATATAAAAAATATTCTCACCCAAAGCAAGATAAAGTAAAATAGACAATTAAAGCATAGTCTTGGCTTTTTATGTACTCAACTTCAAATTTTTCATGCTTTTTGTAAAATTGCCATGCTGAGAACCTTTTTTCTCTGTTTAACATTCAGGACAAAGCAAAGTATATGTCTACAGACCTATTTGTCTAGAAATAAAAGTAATAAATGAGAGTCACATTTGAATAACAAGAGTGGACTAGACATGAGAGAATAGAACAGGCCTAGGCAGCTGCAATTGTCCATCTTAAAATTACTTACTATTGTTGGGAATAATAGAACATCAAAAGGATAAATTCAAAACTCAAATTAATTCCTGTCCTCCCAGGAGAGACTGACTGCCTAATTCTGATCTGTCTTTCATGCATCGTTCTCACTCAAAGTTACAATTTCAAGGGCTAGAGTATCATTCCAATATGCAAAAGAGAGTTGGCATTGATGAGAGTTATATTTAGAAATCCTTCTACTGTGAGATAGAATATAACATTAAACTTGTGAATTTTAAGGTCATGACAAGGACATATTGACAAGCTAAAGTTTCAAAACTATATAAATTAGCTATTTGGATAATCACAGGCTCTACAAATCTGCTCAAATTAAGAGACAAGCTTGTTCATTCTTTCCACAATTAAGGATCTGTCAGAATAGGGCTATGCTATTTTCTGCTAACAAACAATCCCCAAATCTCACTGACTGACTTATAAAAGCCAAGGTCTATTTCACACCACATTGCTGCCACTGCAGATTATCTCACTCTGGGTGGCAGCTGATAGAGGAGCAAACATCTCAAATGTTGCTGGTCATTTTGACAATGGGAAAACATAGCTCTAGGGTGTGTAGCACCAGTGATTAACTGTTTCTGCCTAGAAATGACTCTCACTTCACTCAGAAGTTATTGATTAAAACAAGCCATAGCCATACTGAAACAGGAGGGAAGGGGACAGGGCACAACATTTAAAAGAATGACACAGCCATAAGACATGACAAAAACTGATTAGAACTAACTAGATCCAAGATGGCAGAAGATTCGACTCCCAGTGGACCTTAAGCCTCATTGTACGCTCATTGTAATACATCAGCACACTAAGTGACACACCCACAGGAACCATGGCAGTTCTAAGGCCAACCATAAAAGGTCAAAAAGTGGGCCATGGCCCAATTCTGGAAATCCCCACCCCTTCCCCAAAGTAGCTGGAATACTCCTCCCACTCATTAGCCTATGAAATTACCCACCCCTATAAAAACTGATAACCCCTGTATCCTGGTGCCTCTTGCAAGATGGCCCATACTCTGTCTGTGGAGTGTGTTTCTCTTTAAATAAATCCACTTCTTACCTATCACTTTGTCTCTCACTGAATTCTTTCTGTGACGAGACATCAAGAACCTGAGTTTCATTAAGTCCTAAGACCACATGTGTGATCTCAATTAAAAGACCTTGGGTTCAAGTCCCAATCTGGCTTTAGGCCAGGTTTGAGTCCCAGCACATGGGTTCAAGTTTCAATCTGAGTTATATGGTTTCAGTACCAACCAATCATAATGGGAGCAGGGAAGTACAATCTCTCCAGGTACCTAAAGGAAAAGAAGATGACAGCCAGAGCAGCGATCACAACAATAAAAGTCCCTGCCCTTAGAAACTTATTAGTGAAAGGAGTCATACAAATACAAAATATACAAATGAATAGGGGAGATATGTACCCCCATTGGAGTAAGTGATATGGAGGAGATAACCAATGATGTGGTAGAGAGTAATGTGAGGGGAGAGAGATGAATCAGAAGGTCCATTTTAGACAAGGTGGTCAGTTATAAGATAAAGTTGACAGTAGATACATTTTGATATCTTCCCTTTGTCCTTTCAGGTTCACTCTCCTTCCTTTTCCACCCTGCTCTGTGCCTTGAGAAGACATGGGAAGGGTAGCAAAATATGGCACCCCAAAATATGGCTGTAGGGATTCAGGACATGCTACCCCAAGATATGAAATATGCCTCTTTGGTGTATTGATTATTTTGAGCTTATAGGGACTTGAAAAATAGCAAATGCAGGGAGAGGCTTACTCTGAACTCCCTTTATCTGGCTAAAGATAGATCCTCCAAAGGGAACTCAATGGTCATAAACCCTCTACCCAGGAGTTTTATCAACCAGGGAAGATTGAGTCTTTTTTTTTTTTTCCATTCTTTTCCAGTTTATTTTCTGTTGGTGTTGAAATACCGATTTTGGGAAGGAGGGCCTCAGACAAGTTGTGTCATTAGTGTCACAGGAATTTGAATTAATTTGAATGTGATTTGAGTTGAAAAGTCTTTGGGTATCTTTAGGATAAGATAATGAAGGTCATGGTTTAAATATAGATATTTTGGATGGGGACAAAATTGGGTTATTAGATGCCTGGTAGATAATTAGTTCCTGAGTCCAGGCACACAGGGTCAAAAGTTAAGGATCAAGAAGTAATAGATGAGGGGTTGCTAAGGGGAAGGAAAGAGAGTGGTGAATCTGGATAAATGAGAGTAGAAGGATGCAAAGAAAGGGTCCTCCTTGGGGGTAAGCTTTTTAGTCGATCTCTGCTAAGATAAGGCCTTGTCCTCATGCAGTATGCAGAGTCATGACCTCAGGTGAAGATCTTTCTGGTTTCAGTTCCCTAGAGAACAGGCAGGTTCTCAGACAGGAAACCTCATGTAAGGAGACTAGCCTTAGGCAGATAGTAGAATGGTGGCATGGTAAATTTTATGTGTCAACTTGACTGGGCCACAAGGTGCCCAGACATTTGGTCAAACATTATTCTGGGTGTGTTGGTGAGGATGTTTCTTAGTGGGATTAGAATTTGAATCAGCAGACTGAGCAAAGCAGAATGCTCTTTCTAATTTGAATGAGACCTATCCAATCAACTGAAAGCCTGAATAGAACAAAAAGCCTGGCCCTTTCACAAGTAAGAGGGAATTCTTCCTGCCTGACTGTCTTGAGCTGGGACTTAGGATCTTTCCTGCCTTCAGACTCAGACTGAAAGAAGACTGACTCTTATCACAGGAGAGGAGAGTAACAATAAACACCACACCCAGACAAAATTACTCACAACTATCATACCTCCCATCTATTCTTCTAAGGGCCCATTCATCTTTCTTAATACCATTAACCATCCTTTAAGGGGCCTACAATTCCCCACCTCCCCTTCCCCTGTTAAGATGGTATTTGTCTGTGGAGAACAGACTGTGGTTGCCAAGTGGGAGAGGGGTTGGGGAGGGATGGATTGGGAGTTTGGGATTAGCAAATGCAAACTACTATATACAGCATGGATAAACAACAAGGTCCTACTGTATAGCACAGGGAACTATATTCAGTATCCTGTGATAAATCATAATGGAAAAGAATATTAAAAAAAAGAATGTCTATACGTGTATAACCAAGTCACTTCGTTATACAGCAGACATTGGCACATTACAAATCAATTATACTTCAATTTAAAAAATTTAAAAAAAAATTTTAAGGGCTTCCCTGGTGGCACAGTATTTAAGAATCTGCCTGCCAATGCAGGGGACACAGGTTTGAGCTCTGGTATGGGAAGATCCCACATGCTGTGGAATAACTAAGCCCATGTGCCACAACTACTAAGCCTGTGCTCTAAAACCCATGAGCCACAACTGAAGCCCGCATGCCTGGAGCCTGTGCTCCTCAACAAGAGAAGCCACTGCAATGAGAAACCTGCATACCGCAACAAAGAGTAGCCCCCATCATCACAACTAGAGAAAGCCCCCGCAGAGCAACAAAGACCCAACGCAGCCAAAAATAAAATAAAATAAAAATATTTTTAAATAAAAAATAGAGAGGAACTTCAAGATGGTGGAAGAGTAAGACATGGAGATTACCTTCCTCTCCACAAATACATCAGAAATACATCTACATGTGGAACAACCCCTACAAAACACCTACTGAAGGCTGGCAGAAGACCTCAGACCTCCCAAAAGGCAAGAAACTCCCCATGTACCTGGACAGGGCAAAAAAAAAAGAAAGAACAGAGACAAAAGAATAAGGACATGACCTGCACCAGTGGGAGGGACCTGTTACGGAGGAAAGATTTCCACACGCTAGGAAGGCCCTTGGCGGGCTAAGACTGCAGGTGGTGGAGGCGGGAAGCTTTGGAGCCACGGGGGAGAGCGCAGCCACAGGGGTGTAGAGGGCAAAGTGGGGAGAGATTCCCGCACAGAGGATCGGTGCCGACCAGCACTCATCAGCCCGAGACGCTTGTCTGCTCATCCGCTGGGGCAGGTGGGGACTGGGGGCTGAGGCTCGGGCTTTGGAGTTCAGATCCCAGGGAGAGGCCTGGGGTTCGCTCCGTGAACACAGCCTGAAGGGGCTAGAGTGCCACAGCTAGCCGGGAGGGAGTCTGGGAAAAAGTCTGGATCTGCTGAAGAGGCAAGAGACTTTTTCTTGCATCTTTCTTTTGCAGTGCACAAGGAGAGAGGATTCAGAGCGCCGCCTAAACAAGCTCCAGAGAGTGGCATGAGCTGCAGCTATCAGCATGGACCACAGAGACAGGCATGAGATGCTAAGGCTGCTGCTGCAGCCACCAAGAAGCCTGTATGCAGGCACAGGTCACTATCCACACTTCCCCTCCCTGGAGCCTGAGCAACCCGCCATTGCCAGGGTCCCATGATCCAGGGACAACTTCCCCAGGAAAACAGATAGCACACCTCAGGCTGTTGCAACATCATGTTGGCCTCTGCCACCGCAGGCTCGCCCGCATTCAATACCCCTCCCTTCCCCCCCACCACCCCGCCGCCTGAGTGAGCCAGAGCTCCCTAATCAGCGGCTACTTTAACCCCATCCTGTCTGAGCGAAGAACAGACGCACACAGGTGACCTACACGCACAGGCGAGGACAAATCCAAAGCTGAAACCCAGGAGCTGGGCAAACGAAGAAGAGACAGGGAAATTTCTTCCAGCAGCCTCAAGAGCAGGGGATTAAATCTCCACAATCAACTTCATGTACCCTGCATCTGTGGAATACATGAATAGACAATGAATCATCCCAAATTGAGGTGGTGGACTTTGGGAACAGCGATATATATTTTTTTTCCTTTTTCTCTTTTTGTAAGTGTGTATGTGTATGCTTCTGTGTTTGATTTTTGTCTGTATAGCTTTGCTTTTACAATTTGTCCTAGGGTTCTGTCTGTCCGTTTTTTGTTTTTCTTTTCGTTTACTTACTATAGTTTTTGGGACTTGTTATCATAGGTGGATTTGTTTTTTGGTTTGGTTGCTCTCTTCTTTCTTTCTTTTTTTTAATTAACTTTGTATATATTTTTTAATTTTCAATAATTATTTTTAGTTTTTATCTTAATAACTATATTTTATTTTAGTTTAGTTTTTTCTTTCTTTCTTTCTCCCTTTTATTCTGTGCCACATGGATGACAGGGTCAAGGTGTTCCAGCCGGGAGTCAGGCCTGTGTCTCTAAGGTGGGAGAGCCAAGTTCAGGACACTGGTCCACAGGAGACCTCCCAGGTCCACTAATATCAAACGGTGAAAATCTCCAAGAGATTTCCATCACAATACCAAGACCTAGCCCCACTCAATCACCAGCAAGCTGCCAAACAACAAGCAAGACAATCACACAACACCACCCATTAGCGGAGAGGCTGCCTAAAATCATAATAAGGTCACAAACACCCCAAAACAAACCACCAGACGCAGACCTGCCCACCAGAAAGACAAGATCTAGCCTCATACACCAGAACACAGGCAGGTCCCCTCAACCAGGAAGCCTACACACCCCACTAAACCGACCTTACCCACTGGGGGCAGACATCAGAAACAACAGGAACTATGAACCTGCAGCCTGCGAGAAGGAGACTCCAAACACAGTAAGTTAAGCAAAATGGGAAGACAGAGAAACACACAGCAGATGAAGGAGCAAGACCTAACAAATGAAGAGGAAATACGCAGTCTATCTGAAAAACAATTCAGAGTAATGATAGTAAAGATGATCCAAAATCTTGCAAACAGAACAGAGAAAATACAAGAAACGTTTAACAAGGACCTAGAAGAACTAAAGAGCAAACAAACAATGATGAACAACACAACAAATGAAATTAAAAATTCTCTAGAAGGGATCAGTAGCAGAATAACGGAGGCAGAAGAACGGATAAGTGACCTGGAAGATAAAATAGTGGAAATAACTACTACAGATCAGAATAAAGAAAAAGAATGAAAAGAATTGAGGACAGTCACAGAGACCTCTGGGACAACAGTAAATGCACCAACATTCAAATTATAGGGGTCCCAGAAGAAGAAGAGAAAAAGAAAGGGACTGAGAAAATATTTGAAGAGATTATAGTTGAAAACTTCCCTAATATAGGAAACGAAATAGACAATCAAGTCCAGGAAGCACAGAGAGTCCCATACAGGATAAATCCAAGGAGAAATACGCCAGCACACATATTAATCAAACTATCAAAAATTAAACACAAAGAAAAAATATTAAAAGAAGCAAAGAAATAACATACAAAGGAATCCCCATAAGGTTAACAGCTGATCTTTCAGCAGAAACTCTGCAAGCCAGAAGAGACTGGCAGGACATATTTAAAGTGATGAAAGGGGAAAACCTACAACCAAGATTACTCTGCCCAACCAGGATCTCATTCAGGTTCAAGAGAGAAGTTAAAACCTTCACAGACAAGCAAAAGCTAAGATAATTCAGCAACACCAAACCAGCTTTACAACAAATGCTAAAGGAACTTCTCTAAGCAGGAAGCACAAGAGAAGGAAAACACCTACAATAACAAACTCAAAACAATTAAGAAAATGGTAATAGGAACATACATATTGATACTTACCTTAAATGTAAATGGATTAAATGCTCCAACCAAAAGACATAGACTGGCTGAATGGATACAAAAACAAGACACGCATATATGCTGTCTACAAGAGACCCACTTCAGACCTAGGAACACATACAGACTGAAAGTGAGGGGATAGAAAAAGACATTCCATGCAAAGGAAAATGAAAAGAAAGCTGGAGTAGCAATTCTCATATCAGAAAAAACAGACTTTAAAACAAAGACTATTACAAGAGACAAAGAAAAAAACTGCATAATGATCAAGGGACCAATCAAAGAAGAAGATATAACAATTGAAAGTATTTATGCACCCAACATAGAAGCACCTCAATACATAAGGCAAATGCTAACAGCCATAAAAGGGGAAATTGACAGTAACACAATCATACTAAGGGACTTTAACACCTCACTTTCACCAATGGACAGATCATCCAAAATGAAAATAAACAAGGAAACACAAGCATTAAAAGATACATTAAACAAGATGGACTTAATTGATATTTGTAGGATATTCCATCCAAAAACAACAAAATACATTCTCTTCTCAAGTGCTCATGGAACATTCTGCAGGACAGATCACATCTAGGGTCACAAAACAAGCCTTGGTAAATTTAAGAAAATTGAAATCATATCAAGTATCTGTTCTGACCACAACACTATGAACCTAGATAACAATTGCAGGAAAATAACTGTAAAAAAATACAAACACATGGAGGCTAAACACTACACTACTTAATAACGAAGAGAACACTGAAGAAATCAAAGAGGAAGTCAAAAAATACCTAGAAACAAATGACAATGAAAACACAAAGACCCAAAACCTATGGGATGCAGCAAAAGCAGTTCTAAGAAGGAAGTGTACAGCAATACAATCCTACCTTAAGAAACAAGAAACATCTCAAATAAATAACCTAACCTTACACCTAAAGCAATTAGAGGAAGAAGAACAAAAAAAAACCCAAAGGTAGCAGAAGGAAAGAAATCATAAAGATCAGATCAGAAATAAATGAAACAGAAATGAAGGAAATGATAACAAAGATAAATAAAACTAAAAGCTGGTTCTTTGAGAAGATAAGCAAAATTGATAAACCATTAGTCAGACTCATCAAGAAAAAAAGGGAGAACTCTCAACTCAATTGAATTAGAAATGAAAAATGAGAAGTAACAACTGGCACTGCAGAAATGCGAAGGATCATGAGAGATTACTACAAGCAACTTTATGTCAATAAAATGGACAACCTGGAAGAAATGGACAAATTCTTAGAAATGCACAACCTTCCGAGACTGAACCAGGAAGAAATAGAAAATATAAACAGACCAGTCACAAGCACTGAAATTGAAACTGTGATTAAAATCTTCCAAATAACAAAGCCCAGGATCAGATGGCTTCACGGGCAAATTCTATCAAACATTTAGAGAAGAGCTAACACCTACCCTTCTCAAAATCTTCCAAAATATAGCAGAGGGAGGAACACTCCCAAACTCATCCTACAAGGCCACCATCACCCTGATACCAAAACCAGACAAAGAGATTACAAAGAAAGAAAACTACAGGCCAATCACTGATGAACAGAGATGCAAAAATCCTCATCAAAATACTAGCAAACAGAATCCAACAGCACATTAAAAGGATCATACACCATGATCAAGTGGGGTTTATCCCAGAAATGCAAGGATTCTTCAATATATACAAATCAATCAATGTGATACACCATATTAACAAACTGAAGAATAAAAACCACATGATCATCTCAATAGATGCAGAAAAAGCTTCTGGCAAAATTCAACACCATTTATGATAAAAACCCTCCAGAAAGTAGGCATAGAGGGAACTTTCCTCAACATAATAAAGGCCATATATGACAAACCCACAGCCAACATCGTCCTCAATGGTGAAAAACTGAAACCATTTCCACTAAGACCAGGAACAAGACAAGGATGCCCACTCTCACCACTATTATTCAACATTGTTTTGGAAGTTTTAGCTACAGCAATCAGAGAAGAAAAAGGAATAAAACGAGTTCAAATCAGAAAAGAAGAAGTAAAGCTGTCACTGTTCGCAGATGACATGATACTACATATAGAGAAACCTAAAGATGCTACCAGAAAACTACTAGAGCTAATCAATGAATTTGATAAAGTAGCAGGATACAAAATTAATGCACAGAAATCTCTTGCATTCCCATAAACTAATGATGAAAAATCAGAAAGTGAAATTAAGGAAACACTCCCATTTACCATTGCAACAAAAAGAAAACAATACCTAGGAATAAACCTACCTAAGGAGACAAAAGACCTGTATTCAGAAAACTGTAAGACAATGATGAAAGAAATTAAAGATGATACAAATAGATGGAGAGATATACCATATTCCTGGATTGGAAGAATCAACATTGTGAAAATGACTATACTACCCAAAGCAATCTACAGATTCAATGCAATCCCTGTCAAACTATCAATAACAGTTTTCACAGAACTAGAACCAAAAATTTCATAATTTGTATGGAAACACCAAAGACCCCGAATAGCCAAAGCAAGCTTGAGAAAGAAAATCATAGCAGTAGGAATCAGGCTCCCTGACTTCAGGCTACACTACAAAGCTACAGTAATCAAGACAGTATGGTACTGACACAAAATCAGAAATATAGATCAATGGAACAGGACAGAAAGCCCAGAGATAAACCCACGCACATATGGTCACCTAATTTTTTATAAATGAGGCAAGAATATACAATGGAGGAAAGAGCCTCTTCAATAAGTGGTGCTCGGAAAACTGGACAGCTACATGTAAAAGAATGAAATTAGATCACTCCATAACAGCATGCTCAAAAATAAACTCAAAATGGATTAAAGACCTAAATGTAAGGCCAGACACTATAAAACTCTTAGAGGAAAACAAAGGCAGAACACTCTATGATATAAATCACAGCAAGATCCTTTTTGACCCACCTCCTAGAGAAATTTAAATTAAAACAAAAATAAACACATGGGACCTAATGAAACTTCAAAGCTTTTGCACAGCAAAGGAAACCATAAACAATACATAAAGAAAGCCCTCAGAATAGGGGCAAATATTTGCAAATGAATCAGCAGACAAAGGATTAATCTCCAAAATTTACAAGCAGCTCATGCAGCTCAATATCAAAAAGGAAACAACCCAATCGAAAAATGGGCAGAAGATCTAAATAGACATTTCTCCAAAAAAGATATACAGACTGACAACAAACACATGAAAGAATGTTCAACATCATTAATCATTAGAGAAATGCAAATCAAAACTACAATGAGATATCATCTCACACCAGTCAGAATGGCTATCATCAAAAAATCTACAAACAATAAATGCTGGAGAAGGTGTGGAGAAAAGGGAACCCTCTTGAGCTGTTGGTAGGAATGTAAATTGATACAGCCACCTTGGAGAACATTATGGAGGTTCCTTAAAAAACTAAAAATAGAACTACCATATGACCCAGCAATCCCACTACTGGGCATATACCCTGAGAAAACATAATTCAAAAAGAGTCATGTACCACAGTGTTCACTGCAGCTCTATTTACAATAGCCAGGACATGGAAGCAACCTAAGTGTCCATCAACAGATGCATGGACAAAGGAGATGTGGCACATATATACAATGGAATATTACTCAGCCATAAAAAGATACGAAATTGAGTTATTTGTAGTGAGGTGGATAGACCTAGAGTCTGTCATACTGAGTGAAGTAACTCAGAAAGAGAAAAACAAATACCGTATGCTAACACATATATATGGAATCTAAAAAAAAAAACAGGTCATGAAGAACCTAGGGGCAGGACGGGAATAAAGATGCAGACCTACTAGAGAATGGACTTGAGGTCACAGGGAGGGGGAAAGGTAAGCTGGGACAAAGTGAGAGAGTGGCATGGATATATATATACTACAAAATGTAAAACCGATATGTAGTTGGAAGCAACCGCATAGCACAGGGAGATCAGCTCGGTGCTTTGTGACCCCCTAGAGGGGTGGGACAGGGAGGGTGGGAGGGAGGGAGACACAAGAGGGAAGAGATATGGGGATATATGTATATGTATAGCTGATTCACTTTGTTATAAAACAGAAAGACACACACCATTTTAAAGCAATTATACTCCAATAAAGATGTTTTAAAAAAATAAAATAAATTTTTTAATTAAAAAAAAATTTCAAGATGGTATTTGTCTGAATTCTAAGCCACCTCAGAGTTATTCATTTTTCCCTAGGTATCTCTCATGTATACATGAGGTATATGTGTTAATAAACTTCTGTTTGTTTTTCTCTTGTTAATCTGTCTTTTATTACAGAGGTCTAGCTCAGAAGGGTAGAGAAAAAATCATCCTTTTTTCCCTTACACATGCATGGACTTCACCAATGAAAATTCTTTTCCCTCTGGCTTCCAGTTAGTTTCCTCCGCTGAGAAGCACAAGGGTAAAATCAGAGGCAGGCAGAAGAGTGAAGCCCTCACGTCTTTCCTGACGGGTTGCTGCTGGCTGGCTGCATTCCCCAACTATGGTTACAGCTCCTGCCAGGTAGCCATCAGCACTTGCATTCTCTCTCTGCCCATAGTAGTGGCCAAACCCTCTTCAGTTACTTCAGGCCCATGAATGGTACTCCCTAATGTTTGTAGCCACAGGGCACTGTAGTATGCAATGTGGTTTCCCTAACTGCTATAGACTGAATTGTGTCCCCATGAAAGTCATGAGAGGACACGATGAGAAGCCAGACCTCTGCAAACCAGGAAGAAAGCTCTCATCACAACCCAACCATGCTGGCAACCTGACCTTGTTGCAGGAAGGAGGACCCCCTCCAGGGACTGAGAGTGAGCTCTTGTCTAACAGTTGGAAATGAATTGTCCGAAGAGAGACATGTGCTGACAAAGCAAGAGACTTTATTGGGAAGGGGCACCCGGGTGAACAGCAGGAGGTAAGGGAACCCAGGAGGACTGCTCTGCCACGTGGCTCACAGTCTCTGGTTTTACGGTGATGGGATTAGTTTCTGGGTTGTCTCTGGCCAATCATTCTAACTCAGGGTCCTTCCTGGTGGTGCATGCGTCACTCAGCCAAGATGGATTCCAGGGAGAAGGATTCTGGGATGTTGGTAGGACATATGGACTGGTGTCTCCTCTCTCCTCTGGACCTTTCCCAAATTCTTCAGGTTGGTGGTGGCTTTTTAGTTCCGCATTACTTACCAGGGCCTCGTGTCACAATGTAACTCATGAAAATGGTTACTGTGGTGCCTGGCCAGGGTGGGAGGTTTCAGTCAGTGGTTCCCCTAACAACCTCAGACTTCCAGCCTGCAGAACTGTGAGAAAATAAATTTCTGTTGTGTAAATCACCCAGTCTATAGTATTTTGCTATGGCAGCCTGAGCAGTATTAGACACTAACCTATACTCTTACAATAATCCCTTTATTAAACTTTTCTCAAATTATCCCACACAAGTGTCTCTTTTCCTGCTGAGATCCTTACTAATGCAAAATATGTATTTTGAATTCTCATTTGTTTGCACCTATAATTTCTCTTCAACTTGTAATTTCCTGTAAACATGACAGCTTAATTATGACTTAGAAAATTAGAACAAACTTTTGTTTTAAAAGGTAAAATATTTAAGTAAATATACCATTTATCTTTTATTTAAGTCACGATAGAGCATAATCATTCAGAGAACAGGACTAGAGGTTTAGGCAGACTTGGAGTTCAATCCCATTTCTGCACCTGGTAGGAGAGATACTTGGCCAAATTACTTCTCTAATGTTCATGTTCCTCAACTGTCAAATAAGAATCACAATCTGCTTTATAACCAATGTGGTTCTCATAGGGTTGCAGTAATAGCCCAAAGTGAAACAGAGGAAGCTATTACTATTAATATTAATCATTACTATTATTATTCTCTTACCAAAAATCCTTTTGTGATATTACTATTTGGGGAAGCTTCTTGAAACTTGAGCATATCCATGGATACTAGTTCTCACAACCCTCGAAGACTTTGGGATTTTTACATCAAGGAGAATAGATTAGTACCCATATACAGGCTCCAAAGGCAACATGAACTAAGGCCAGGAGGCATCCTGCATTTTGCCTATAGAACATTCCCTTCAGAGGGGAAGTTAATCAGTGCCTTATTACCTTTAATGAAGTTCTCATATTAAATGCAGGACACTTGATATAATTTAATTAATTACTTTTCTATGCTTAGAGGAAGCTGCTTGACAAATTATTTGTTCTGCCTGTGTATTCTCTCTTTATCCTTTTTCTTGCCTGCTGCCACATCAGACATGGATATGACCTGTACAGAGAGCTGAAAAATACGCACAAGCATTAACCCCTACCTCAGCAACTGACATAAGACTTATTCACACATCACTTAATTTTTCTTTAATTACACAGAGTTTTCTATGGCTCAGTCAATAAGCATCTTATAGGAAAGTCAAGCTAGGCTCTGAAGTCTGCACATATTATGAGCCTTTGCAATAGGAAAAAAGATTTCTCAGCAGGCAGATTAAATCATGAAAAATCTGAAAACCAACCATTTATACAACAAGGTTATGCAACAAGGAATGTTTAGCTTTCTAAATTCAAAGTTCAAAAATAATTTCTAGTAAATTGCTACTTACACATGACCTTGAAAAATACCTAATCAACCCATACTTCCAAGATGAGAATATTAAGCAAATGAGATACATGACCTTGATCAAGTTCCTTAGCCTGATTTTTAGATTCCTCATTAAAATGGGGAAATAACAGAACATAGGGCGAGAGCTGCTGAGAGAATGACATGAAATAAGGCATGCAAACTGTAGTTTCTGTTACATAGGAAAGCACTCAGTAATTGTTAGATAGTCTATTATTAAGATATATGATATCCATTCTAGCTCTAGTATATTATGACCCATTGCCATTTAGAAAATTTGACTCATCCTACAATACAAAAGGGTTATTCCTATTACTATATGACTACGCTTTTAGTTTAAAGCTTTCTTATAAATATTTGTATCCCAAGAAAGATTTGACAGTTTTCAGTTTTCAAAGTTATCCCATGTGGGTGTGCCCATGAAGATCACTGGTTTATTAAATAACTTCACACAGATAAGCAAAAAAGCTTTCTCTGATTTCTGATCATCACAGTCTAGAATATAATAAAACTAGGGTAAATTTTACCCTAAATAGCTTGAAGAAATAGGGAGACCAGGTTTTAAACATTAAATCTTAAGTATCTACTAATTTGCTCCAAGGATTCATTTACATAAACTGTAAAGTTTATAACTGTAAAAAAAGATAAAGTAAAAATGAACCAATAAACTAATAGAGAAGTTCTTGTTCATGTTTTGAGGTTTTTGAGCTTTATGATAGGTATTTTTTTAATAACTCCAAAGTATATTTGTAAAAACATTTTTTAAATGGGGAGGGGGTATAATCCCAGAGAGCCTACCACATGAAGAAATGTTTCTAAAGTGCATTCATTCATGCCACACAGTTGGTCACCCTTACTGGACAAACTAGTCAGAAAGAAGGCATGTTCATGCAGTCAGACATTTCACAATCCAATTTTTATTTTCCCAGTCAGGACCGAAAATGTAAGGAAATAAGCAAATGAAACTCTAGTCCTTTTAAAAAATATTTTTCTATTTGGTTAATTTTCTTTGGAAAGAAGAGAGAAGTCTTAAGACAAAAATAACTATTTTTGCTCCAGAAATTAATTGTAGTTACATTAGCTTAAGGAATAAAGCCTATCATATAAAAATACAATTCAGGCAAAGTTGGCATGCTGGTCAAGAGAGTCCATTGTTACAGTGAAGCCTAAAGCTGGATGAAATGTGAGCTTTCCTACAGGATCAGAACAAAAAAAGGATTTAATATTGATTTTCCTAGGATAAATGTTCACAAGACACATTCTCAGTATCATGCCATGGGCAAATGCCTCATACCTTAAAAATCTATTCTCACCTGGAGTTAACAACCAGAGAATTAACAAAGTGACTGCCTACCAAAGGCTGTGAAATAAAAGGGCTCTATAATACAGTGTCCTTTAAATCACTTTCAAAACCTCCTGAATGTGGACAGTTCCACAAGATGTCGTTCTTGGACTCTTCAAAAGTCAATGTCATGGAAAACACAAACAAACAAACACACACATCAAAAAAAGTTTAAGGACGGAAAGGACTGGGGTTGGCGGCGTGAACACAGCCGGCAGGGGGTTAGCACACCACAGCTAGCCAGGAGGCAGTCCAAAGAAAAGTCTGGACCTGCTGTAGAGGCAAGAGACTTTTTCTTCCCTCTTTGTTTCCTGGT
Organism: Neophocaena asiaeorientalis asiaeorientalis; assembly: GCF_003031525.2. Taxonomy (NCBI): domain Eukaryota; kingdom Metazoa; phylum Chordata; class Mammalia; order Artiodactyla; family Phocoenidae; genus Neophocaena; species Neophocaena asiaeorientalis. Next base: position 11,383,255 of record NW_020173979.1, on the reverse strand, counting down.
GCGTGAGGAGAGGGGATTAAGAGCACCGCTTAAAGAAGCTCCAGAGACGGGCGCGAGCCGCGGCTAAAAGCGCGGACCCCAGAGCCAGGCATGAGACGGTAAGGCTGCTGCTGCCGCCACCAAGAAGCCTGTGTGCGAGCACAGGTCACTATCCACACCTCCCTTCCGGGGAGCCTGTGCAGCCCGCCACTGCCAGGGTCCCGTGATGCAAGGACAATTTCCCCGGAAGAACACACGGCGCGCCTCAGGCTGGTGCAACGTCCCACGGGCCTCTGCAGCCGCAGGCTCGCCCCGCACTCCGTGCTCCTGCCTCCCCCCGGCCTGAGTGAGCCAGAGCCCCCGAATCAGCGGCTCCTTTAACCCCGTCCTTTCTGACCGAAGAACAGACGCCCTCCGGCGACCTACACGCAGAGGCGGGGCCAAATCCAAAAACTGAGCCCCGGGAGCTGTGCAAAGAAAGAAGTGAAAGGGAAATTTTTCCATGCAGCCTCAAGAGCAGCAGATTAAAGCTCCACAATCAACTTGATGTACCCTGCACTGGTGGAAAACCTGAATAGACAACGAACCATCCCAAATTGAGAAGGTAGACTTTGAGAGCAAGATATATTATTTTTTCCCCTTTTCCTCTTTTTGTGAGTGTGTATGTGTATGCTTCTGTGTGAGATTTTGTCTGTATAGCTTTGCTTCCAACATTTGTCCTAGGGCTGTAACCGTCCTTTTTTTTTCTTTGTTTTTAACTTAAAAATTTTTTTTTCTTAATAATTATTTTTTTATTTTAATAACTTTATATTATTTTACCTTACTTTATTTTATTTTCATTTATCCTCTTTCTTTCTACATTTTCTCCCATTTATTCTGAGCCTTGTGGATGAAAGGCTCTTGGTGCTGCAGCCAGGAGTCAGTGCTGTGCCTCTGAGGTGGGAGAGCCAACTTTAGGATACTGGTCCACAAGAGACCTCCTAGCTCCATGTAATATCAAACGACGAAAATCTCCCAGAGATCTCCATCTCAACACCAACACCCAGCTTCACTCAACAACCAGCAAGCTACAGTGCTGGACACCCTATGCCAAACAAGTACCAAGACAGGAACACAACCCCACTCATTGGCAGAGAGGATGCCTAAAATCATAATAAGTCCACAGACACCCCAAAACACACCACCAGACGTGGACCTGCCCACCAGAAAGACAAGATCCAGACTCATCCACCAGAACACAGGCACTAGTCCCCTCCACCAGAAAGCCTACACAACCCACTGAACCAACTTTAGCCACTGGGGACAGACACCAAAAACAATAGGAACTACAAACCTGCAGCCTGCAAAAAGGAGACACCAAACACAGTAAGATAAACAAAATGAGAAGACAGAAAATCACAGCAGATGAAGGAGCAAGATAAAAACCCACCAGACCTAACGAATGAAGAGGAAATAGGCAGTCAACCTGAAAAAGAATTCAGAATAATGATAGTAAAGATGATCCAAAATCTTGGAAATAGAATGGAGAAAAGGCAAGAAACATTTAACAATAAATGCACAACCTGCCAAGACTGAATCAGGAAGAAATAGAAAATATGAACAGACCAATCACAAGCACTGAAATTGAAACTGTGATTAAAAATCTTCCAACAAACAAAAGCCCAGGACCAGATGGCTTCTCAGGTGAATTCTATCAAACATTTAGAGAAGAGGTAACACCTATCCTTCTCAAACTCTTCCAAAATATAGCAGAGGGAGGAACACTCCCAAAGTCATTCTACGAAGCCACCATCACCCTGATACCAAAACCAGAAAAAGATGTCAAAAAAAAAGAAAACTACAGGCCAATACCTCTGATGAACATAGATGCAAAAATCCTCAACAAAATACTAGCAAACAGAATCCAACAGCACATTAAAAGGATCATGCACCATGATCAAGTGGGGTTTATTCCAGGAATGCAAGGATTCTTCAATACACGCAAATCAATTAACGTGATACACCATATTAACATACTGAAGGAGAAAAACCATATGATTTTCTCAATAGATGCAGAGAAAGCTTTTGACAAAATTCAACACCCACTTATGATAAAAACACTGTCAGAGATAGACCCATTCACATATGGTCACCTTATCTTTGATAAAGGAGGCAAGAATATACAGTGGAGAAAAGACAGCCTCTTCAATAAGTGGTGCTGGGAAAACTGGACAGGTACATGTAAAATTATGAAATTAAAACACTCCCTAACACCATACACAAAAGTAAACTCAAAAAGGATTAAAGACCTAAATGTAAGGTCAGGCACTATAAAACCCGCTCACAGGTCAAGTGGTAGTCACGTCCTCTCAATGTCCTCCTCCAACACAAGGCAAGAGTTAAACTATCTACTTCCATCCACTGATCCTGTTCAGTGATAATTCTGAAACTAGAAATCCTCTCATGCCAAAACACTGGATGGGTAACAGGTTTTGTGGAATGCACAGCAGTACACACAGAAGCTAGGGTGTGCCTTAACTCTCCACAATTTCACCGAGTCCCTATGTCTACAGTACACAGAGGGGACACAGAAGGGACAGCATTAACAAGAAAATCCTTTTCTAATCTCTGCCCTTACACGACCCCACCCTATCAACTTTCCAGAAGGAAAGGCAGAAATGAAACAGATCAAAGTCTCTACTTTCTCTGCTCAGTGCCCTCAACAGACAACATAAATGTGCAGAACCATACCTTTATCCTGCCTTGTGCCTTTCCTATTCAGCACCCTGTGCAAGATCAGAGGTTTCTGGGAGCCTCACTGCCTACACGCTCCTGCTCTGCTGTCAGTCTCATAGCACTCCTCTTTCTCCACCCACGACAGGGCTCAGCAACTCACCAATGAGCCTTCATTCAGAGCCAAAAAGAAAGGGAAAAGTGGGAGTAAAAGAACAGAACTCCTAGCATGAGTATCCCTGATATAAACCTCCATAAACTAACACTTGGGCGTTGGCAACCCCCTCCTCCAGCCCTAATAAATCTACTTCTCTAAGGTAGGGACCAGCAATGTGCATTTTTAATTGCTCTTCCAAGGTGAATTTTACCCAGTTCTCCAGGTGAACCACTGGATTTTATGATTCAGAAAAGGAGCAAGGCAAAGTTTAAATATCTTGAACAGAAATTTAAAGGCAAAAAAAAGACATTTTAAAGTCACAACACAGGAAGGAATTTTGCTGTCAGACTTATACAATTTTTAATTTTTTAAGAGAACAATTATTATCAGCAAACATCTGAAGGAAATCTGGTCCATCTATTTTACTTGTTTTGACATCTGCAGATAAAGACAAGCTGGAGGGAAAAACAGGTTTAAGGTTTGCAGCAATTAGTTAATTTGTGACTGATTATTTAAAATACAATACATGCAGCTCTGTGCTTCTCCAGAGGGGAGAATTACAAATTACTATGGTGGTTGTTGCTGCTGCCACCGCTGCTATTATTGTTGTTTTTAGAAGATTGCAGCCTTCAGATGTTTATGAATATTAATATTGTTAGAGGCTTGTCAGGTTGCCATAGCCACCTCGGTTCCCTTCTGCCAGGAGGACATAAAGCACTGGGGGTCAGAATTGCAAAGGAATCCACAATGTAAATGCAACCTGGGAAGCCGCCTCTTTCCTTCCCACATTTCCACACCTTGTTCGTTTTGATACATTGACCAAAACACACCTGCAGTGGGATTGCTGGGTCATATGGTAGTTGTATTTGTAGTTTTTTAAGGAACCTCCATACTGTTCTCCATAGTGGCTGTATCAATTTACATTCCCACCAACAGTTCAAGAGGGTTCCCTTTTCCCCACACCCTCTCCAGCATTTGTTGTTTGTAGATTTTTTGATGATGGCCATTCTGACCGGTGTGAGATGATATCCCATTGTAGTTTTGATTTGCATTTCTCTAATGATTAGTGATGTTGAGCATTCTTTCATGTGTTTGTTGGCAGTCTGTATATCTTCTTTGGAGAAATGTCTATTTAGCTCTTTTGCCCATTTTTGGATTGGGTTGTTTGTTTTTTTGTTATTGAGCTGCTTGCAGATTTTGGAGATTAATCCTTTGTCAGTTGCTTCATTTGCAAATATTTTCTCCCATTCTGAGGGTTGTCTTTTGGTCTTCTTTATGGTTTCCTTTGCTGTGCAAAAGCTTTGAAGTTTCATTAGATCCCATTTGTTTATTTTTGTTTTTATTTGCATTTCTCTAGGAGGTGGGTCAAAAAGGATCTTGCTGTGATTTATGTCATAGATTGTTCTGCCTATGTTTTCCTCTAAGAGTTTGATAGTGTCTGGCCTTACATTTAGGTCTTTAATCCATTTTGAGTTTATTTTTGTGTATGGTGTTAGGGAGTGTTCTAACTTCATACTTTTACATGTGGCACATATATACAATGGAATAATACTCAGCCATTGAAAGAAACGAAATTGAGTTATTTGTAGTGAGGTGGATAGACCTAGAGTCTGTCATACAGAGTGAAGTAAGTCAGAAAGAGAAAAACAAATACCGTATGCTAACACATATGTATGGAATCTTAAAAAAAAAATGTCATGAAGAACCTAGGGGTAAGATGGGAATAAAGACACAGACCTACTAGAGCATGGACTTGAGGATATGGGGAGGGGGAAGGGTAAGCTGTGACACAGTAAGAGAGTGGCATGGACATATATACACTACCAAACGTAAAATAGATAGCTAGTGGAAAGCAGCCACATAGCACAGGGAGATCAGCTAGGTGCTTTGTGACCACCTAGAGGGGTGGGATAGGGAAGGTGGGAGGGAGGGAGACGCAAGAGGGAAGAGATATGGAGATATATGTATACATATAGCTGATTCACTTTGTTATACAGCATAAACTAACACACCATTGTAAAGCAATTATACTCCAAAAAAGATGTAAAAAAAACCACACCCGCTTCCCTAGCTAGCCCGCTAGCCCTCTCATGCTTGTGTTCTCTCCAGCTTATTTACCCTCCCCCTCTCCCCTCCATTCCCCTAGTACCCCTTCACTGTGCTCTTTTAAACCCTTGGACACACATTCTCACTCAAACCCTTCTAGTAACACTTCCTCTACCTTCTCTCCTAAACTGAAACTTGGCGTTGCCCAGATAATGATAATACTGAACTCTCAAGTGTACACAGATCCTGGTGATGTCATCTTTCCTCCCCCCCCGCCACCGCCAGTCTACCCCTAGTCCCATCATCCCCAAATCTCAGGGACTACAAGTAGGTCATTATCAATCTCAGTATTTCTGCTTCCTCTGCTGATTCACCATTTCCATTCAAGGACTCCTCTCTCCTTTGAACTTCCTCTGCCTGACCATGCCACCCTTTTCTGATCTCCCTCTTCGTCTTATGGCCTCTGGGGGACCTCCAAGCTTTCCTGTTGGTGCTGCCCCTCCCCCACTGAGAGGCCACACATGGACTAGACCCCCAGCCACAGTCACTTGACCCCCTCTACTCCAAATCTGCTGCTTCAGCTCCATCTTGTGCCGATTTAAGTTCCACCTACAGGCCCAAAGCCAGTGCTTCCAGCACTGGGATAATTTTCCTACAACTTAACTGACATTCTCTTTGCAACCCCAAAGCATGGCAAGCAATAGGACGCGGTGCTTAGGATTAAACTCCACAGGTAAAGTCCTGGCTTTACCACTTAACTGCTGTCGTGGTTCAGCGCAAGCTTTTGAACTTTCCAGGCCTCAGCTTTCTCATCCATAAAATGATGACAATAATATCATCTATTTCATAGGTTTGTTATGAAGACTGAAAAAGAAACCTCCTTAGTATAATTTGGACTTTATGAAGGTAAGCGAAAGCCCAACTCAGACTAGCATAAAAAAACAAAAGTGTTTTATTGGCTCACTTTTCTCAAAGTCCAGAGGAAAGGTAGGCTTCAGCCTTGGATTGATTCAGGGGTTCAGCCATGGATCAAGGATCTAATTTCTCTCCCTCTGTTCTGTCTTCTAAGGTGTCAGATTCAGTTTAAGGCTGGTTCTCCCTCATGCTTATGAGAGGCTATCATTGGATTATCGGCTTCCTCATCCAAAACAAAGGGTGAAGAAAATGATCACTTTGAAAAGCTCTCCCAGAATAGTAATGGAGGACTTTTCCAGACATTCTTAGAAAACCTCTCAGGTCCCATTGTCCAGTGTGAATAACAAGCCCATTCTGGAACCATTGCCTGGATCAGAGGAATTACTAATTGGCTCAGACCTGCTCAAATGGACCAATCACTGTAGCATAAGAGAGGGGATTACAAACCCTGGAAAATATTTATCTGCCTATAAACTGCACAGTAAGTATGAGATGGAGACAGAGAGGGGAATGGATGCTGGGGAAATGACCTAAGACCCACTGTGCAGAGTCAACTCCTTAGTTAATGATGGGTAATTAGTAAACACTATGCTAATATTAGCACTTATTATTATGTCATTTTTACCTTTGATGACTACTTCTCATTCTTCTTTGTATTATCATTTATTATTTACATGATAGTCTCTCTATACTCTCCCATCCTCAAGCTTGTCAATACTTAAGGCAGTGTGCTTTCCTGAGTTTTTTTTACCCCTAACGTGGTTCACCCCAAACTCTGTACCTAGCAGAGTGAATAAAAAAAAGAGTTTCAATAAATGCTGGTTGAATACATGAATAGACTATAAAACTGGTTCTACCCAGTGACAAAGCCTCTCTGGCATGAGTTAAAGATTATGCAATGTTCTCATGCCCTTCAGTAAAGAACAACTTAACACACTTAAAAAATATTCTTTCTTGTACAAAATAATATTACTAACCCCCCATTGATTACCCAGGCACAGACAGCGAATATGTCTTTGTTATCTTCTAACTGATCAGTAAAAGCTTATTCCTTAACACAATTATACACAATTTATACTTTTTAAGTTTTCTTTCATAATAACTTTTGAAGTAGATGATTCCATTTGACCAGACTACATGCAGTACAAAGAATACTATGAGACACGTGATTTTTTTTTTGGTCACTGTACCCTCATAATGAAAGCTAAGAAACCTTCAAATGGGTACTTTTTAACTAAGAGCTATACTTCTCAAAACCACAAATTAACAGGAAAAACTCCCATATTACACAGTACGAAGTTATAAAATATTTATGTAGGAAAAGACTTCCCTGTTCAGATTATTCTTTAAAATGTCCCATTTTACATAAAATATACTTCAATTTTAAACCAACTTAGATATATGCCTTATTCTGCCTTGTTGTTTTTGGTAAATAACATCACTTCCAAAGAAGTTTATTTTAATGTTTTTAAAAAGTAGGTAATATTAGCAATTCTATAATGCAACTTACTAATGGGTAGCTATAATTTTTAGATAGACATGGTAAATGGCTCTGTACGTGAGGGTTTTTTAAAATTCTTTGTATTTCTTTTAAATTCTGCAGGATTCCAGAATTTTATTACCTGAAAATTATCTGACTTTTAAAATATATATTATTAAACTTGAAAATGTCTTTGAGAGAAGAAAAGTGTGTGGTAGACTATAAAACATACTGGCAGCCTAAGAGTAAAATGAGGGAAAATGTGGATTCCCTGTCTTTTAACTGAGAGGCTGTAGCAATGCAGAACCTTTACTTCTTGTCTGTGGAGACCATGCAGTGAATTTTAAGAGTGGAATCTGATGAAAGAGTAAAACAAGAAATGTTTAGAGAATATAAACTAGTCAGACTATCTGAATTTCATGAAAAAGACAGTAATAAATTTAAAACTAATTATAGCACATGAGTCCAATCCGGGTAAAACTACATATATAAAGCTATGTTATACATTTGACATCTAATAATCCACGTGCACAACCTCTCACGTTTTTATTTCATGTGCCTCTTAAAATTGCCACCTTGGTTATCTCTAGCCTCAAGCTTTCCACCATCCAATACAAAGTACAGCCTCAGAAAATAATGAAACAACATGAAGGATAGTTAATGCAGTGGACAGTAGTAATACATCCCCATAGAATTTGATGCCTGACGCAACTCCATGAAGTAGATATTGTTGCCTGAGGCCAAGATGCTAAATAATTTTTCTCTATGCTTCTGAGTATTGGGAATCAGGTCCCAAAGCCCCTAACTGCATTGCAATGTGACATCTAACCAATAAGTCTCTTTCCCAAAGCAACATCCAGCAGAGAAAGTGTGCACCGTTGATCTCATACATCCAACTAAATAGCCAAAAGGCTGTGCAATGTAAGTTATTCTATTACCTCTGTTGGATTTGGGGGATGAGTCACTTGGGTGAGTCTTCTGTTGTTTCCTCAGTGATCAGCATGCTTGATGGAGCAGCCAAAGTTCGTTCAAACCCGTACTCCCTGCAGTCTCCACTCTGGCTTTTCTGGTGACCCTAAGTATAGAAACAGTTTAGGATGCAACAAACATACTATAGAAAGAGCCCTAACCTCAGTCATGTTTACAAGTGACCGCTTTGAGATGCACAATATCATTCAATATTTGAAAGAAAAAATTAAGAGAAAAATTAAGTGCCCTTTTTGCCCATAAAATTTAAACAATATGGGGGCTTCCCTGGTGGCGCAGTGGTTGAGAGTCCACCTGCCGATGAGAGTCCGTGCCGAACGACACGGGTTCGTGCCCCGGTGCGGGAGGATCCCACATGCCGCGGAGTGGCTGGGCCCGTGAGCCGTGGCCGCTGAGCCTGCACGTCCGGAGCCGGTGCTCCGCAACGGGAGAGACCACAGCAGTGAGAGGCCCGCGTACCACAAAAAAAAAAAGAAAAAAAAATTTAAACAATATGAATTTTTTAAAATGTCTCACTTGTGGGTAGATAAATTGATGCACTCATGATGGATTTAAATTTTAAATATGCATACCTTTTGAGCCAGTAATTCCATTTCTATAAATGTATCCCTCGAAAAGTATTCAAAGATACATGCAAAAAATATTACAGAGTTGGGGCTTCCCTGGTGGCACAGTGGTTAAGAATCCGCCTGCCAATGCAGGGGACACAGGTTCAAGCTCTGGTCTGGGAGGATCCCACATACCGCGGAGCAACAAAGCCCGTGCACCACAGCTGCTGAGCCTGCGCTCTAGAGCCCGTGAGCCACAACTACTGAGCCCGCATGCCACAACTGCTGAAGCCTGCATGCCTGGAGGCTATGCTCTGCAGCAGGAGAGGCCACCGCAATAAGAAGCCACACACCGTAGCAGAGCAACTAGATAAAGCCCCTGTGCAGCAGCGAGGACCCAACGCAGCCAAAAAAAAATATTACAGTGTTGAATAAGAAAGTAGCTAAATTTATTAAAGTAAATCCATGCAATGGAATGCCATGAAGCCTCTAGAAAAAATAAGGTAAATCTATATATACTGATATGGAAAATATCCCAATTTTATTGCAGAGTGAGGAAAAGCAGTTTGATAACAAATCTTTAATATGATTTCTATTTGCACATTATGATCTTATTTGTGAAAAGGCTGTATATGTATTTTTTTCCTTGTAGACATAGAAATTTCTGGAAGTACAAGATACACAAAATACTGATAGCCTGTGGAGTGGGAGAAGGGCCAATGTGGGATACAACAGGACCTTAACTTTCCACCTTATCTTTCCTTTATGTTGAAAATTTTTACCATGAGAAGGGCAAAAAATTCTCTTCTCCCATGTCTTGGCTGTATGAGGGTGAATATGGATGATGTAAATGTTCCATGTAAAGAACCTGTCAGACACCTGGAACCCATGAATGTTGGTTCTCCCATTCAAACACGAGTGTGTGTGTGTGCACACACAAACACACAACCGACTCCTTTCCAACACCTTTTGAATCCTGACACCATTTTACATGCCACCAATCTTACCATACATCTCCATTATCTTTTAGATATCCTTATTGCATTCAAGGGAGAATTGAAGAAAGGCACAAGGAGAAGATTTAATTTGGACATTGTTGTCCCCTAATACCTAGCTTAGGTTTTTTCAAAAGAGAAAGGTAGTATTTTATTTTCCATTTTCAAAACAGCGGGAAATACCTTCCCAGGTACTCTCAGTGACATAGGAAAATACTTCGTCCTGCTCCCTACTCCAACCAATCTTGAAAGAGAGACTGGGGTGGAACATTTAAAACATGCCTCGGGGCTTCCCTGGTGGCGCAGTGGTTGAGAGTCCGCCTGCCGATGCAGGGGACATGGGTTCCTGCCCCAGTCCGGGAGGATCCCACATGCCGCAGAGTGGCTGGGCCCATGAGCCATGGCCGCTGAGCCTGCGCGTCCGGAGCCTGTGCTCCGCAGCGGGAGAGGCCACAACAGTGAGAGGCCCGTTCATGCATAATGATGTTGAAATAACCCTCCGTGAATTGTGGGGATTCTGACAGGCAGTGAAATTTATGACTCCTTTCCTCCATCCCAAATCACAGAAACAGCAAAAAGCTATCTTCCAGGTCAAGGGTCTCCAAAATAGATGTTGATCTCACACCCCAGCAGTAAAGAAACTTTGAACAAGCATCCTCAATGTATTTTTATTTACTTATAAATCATATACATCACACCATTGTACTAATATATTAAAATATTAGCAAATATAAAAGTAGAAAATAAAATGGATGAAATTTAAAATACACAGAAAATCAAGCATCTAGTATTTTCCACACTCACCCAATGGGATACTGTTCCAAGTAACTCAAATAGCAGCTACCATGGTGTCTCATACACAATTATGAAATTTACATTTGTAATATCACATGAGCTATTATACCAATGAAAAAGTTTCAGGACAATGCTTTCTGTTTTAATGCCTCCTCAGATGGCCTAGAAGTATATAATTAAATTGAGAAAATAAATAATTCTTCTTTCAACTTGTTGGGGGGAGAGTGGATAATATTTAATGAGTCCTTTCTCAGTGCCAAGATTTAAAACATCTCATATTTAATTTTCCCAACAACTCTGTATGGGGACCCTTTACAGATAGAGAAAGAGGATTAAAGTGGTCTAAGATCAACTAGTTAGAAACTGGTAAGGGACAGTATCAGAATCTGGTTGGACTTATTTCAATATCTAAACACTTAGTCCTCTTTACTGCCTAGAAAAGAAAAACATTAGGGGTCAAAAATGTGTAAACATGGTGGGCTTCCCTGGTGGCGCAGTGGTTGGGGGTCCGCCTGCCGATGCAGGGGACACAGGTTCGTGCCCTGGTCCAGGAGGATCCCACACGCCGCGAAGCAGTTGGGTCCGTGAGCCATGGCCGCTGGGCCTGCGCGTCCGGAGCCTGTGCTTTGCAACGGTAGAGGCCACAACAGTGAGAGGCCCGTGAACCACACACACACAAAAAAGCAGCAAGGTAAAAACTACAAATAACACATAAGGGAATACCCATAAGGTTAACAGCTGATCTTTCAGCAGAAACGCTACTAGCCAGAAGAGTGGCAGGCCATATTTAAAGTGATGAAGGAGAAAAACCTACAACCAAGATTACTCTCCGCAGCAAGGATCTAATTCAGATTTGATGGAGAAATTAAAACCTTTACAAACAAGCAAAAGCTGAGAGAATTCAGCACCACCAAACTACCTTTACAAGAAATGCTAAAGGAACTTCTCTAGGCAGGAAACACAAGAGTAGGAAAAGAACTACAATAACAAACCCAAAACAATTAAGAAAATGGGAATAGGAACATACATATCAATAATTACCTTAAATGTAAAAGGATTAACTGCTCCAACGAAAAGAGACTGGCTGATTGGATGGAAAGACAAGACCCATATATATGCCGTCTACAAGAGACCCACTTCAGACCTAGGTACACATACAGACTGAAAGTGAGGGGATGGAAAAAGATATTCCATGCAAATGGAAACCAAAAGAAAGCTGGAGTAGCAATTCTCATATCACACAAAATAGACTTTAAAATAAAGACTATTACAACAGACAAAGAAGGAAACTACATAATGATCAAGGGATCAATCCAAGAAGAAGATATAACAATTGTAAACATTTATGCACCCAACATAGGAGCACCTCAATACATAAGGCAAATACTAACATCCAGAAAAGGGGAAATTGACAGTAACACAATCATAGTAGTGTACTTTAACACCCCACTTTCACCAATGGACAGATCATCCAAAATGAAAATAAATAAGGAAACACAAGCTTTAAATGATACATTTAAAAAGATGGACTTAATTGATATTTATAGGACATTCCATCCAAAAACAACAGAATACACTTTCTTCTCAAGTGCTTATGGAATGTTCTCCAGGATAGATCATAACTTGGATCACAAATCAAGCCTTGGTAAATTTAAGAAAACTGAAATTGTATCTAGTATCTTTTCCGACCATAACGCTGTGAGACTAGATATCAATTACAGGAAAAAATCTGTAAAAAATACAAACACATGCAGGCTAAACAATACACTACTTAATACCGAAGAGAACACTGAAGAAATCAAAGTGAAAATCAAAAAATACCTAGAAACAAAAGACAATGAAAACACGACGACCCAAAACCTATGGGATGCAGCACAAGCAGTTCTAAGACAGAAGTTTATAGCAATACAATCCTACCTTAAGTAACAAGAAACATCTGAAATGAACAACTTAACCTTACACCTAAAGCAATTAGAGAAAGAAGAAGAAAACACCCCAAAGTTAGCAGAAGGAAAGAAATCAGAAAGATCAGATCAGAAATACATGAAAACAAATGAAGGAAATGATAGCAACGATTAATAAAACTAAAAGCTGGTTCTTTGAGAAGATAAACAAAATTGATAAACCATTAGCCAGACTTATCAAGAAAAAAAGGGAGAAGACTCAAATCAATAGAATTAGAAATGAAAAAGGAGAAGTAACAACTGTCACTGCAGAAATACAAAAGATCATGAGAGATTACTACAAGCAACTCTATGCCAATAAAATGGACAACCTGGAAGAAATGGACAAATGCTTAAAAATGCACAACCTGCCGAGACTGAACCAGGAAGAAACAGAAAATACAAACAGACCAATCACAAGCACAGAAATTGAAACTGTGGTTACAAATCTTCCAAAAAATAAAAGCCCGGGACCAGATGGCTTCACAGGCAAATTCTATCAAACATTTAGAGAAGCACTAACACCTATCCTTCTCAAACTATTCCAAAATATAGCAGAGGGAGGAACACTCCTAAACTCATTCTACGAGGCCACCATCACCCTGATA
>NW_020173979.1:11361873-11369739 GCF_003031525.2 Neophocaena asiaeorientalis asiaeorientalis | reverse complement strand
ACACAAAAATAAACTCAAAATGGATTAAAGACCTAAACGTAAGGCCAGACACTATCAAACTCTTAGAGAAAAACATAGGCAGAACACTCTATGACAGCAAGATCAATCACAGCAAGACCCTTTTTGACCCACCTCCTAGAGAAATGCAAATAAAAACAAAAATAAAAAAATGGGGCCTAATGATACTTAAAAGCTTTTGCACAGAAAAGGAAACCATAAACAAGACCAAAAGACAACCTTCAGAATGGGAGAGAATATTTGCAAATGAAGCTACTGACAAAGGATTAATCTCCAAAATTTACAAGCAGCTCCTGTAACTCAATCACAAATAAACAAACAACCCAATCCAAAAATGGGCAGCAGACCTAAACAGACATTTCTCCAAAGAAGACATACAGATTGCCAACAAACACATGAAACAATGCTCAATATCATTAATCATTAGAGAGATGCAAATCAAAACTACAATGAGATATCATCTCACACCAGTCAGAATGGCGATCATCAAAAAATCTACAAACAATAAACGCTGGAGAGGTTGTGGAGAAAAGGGAACCCTCTTGCACTGTTGATGGGAATGTATATTGATACAGCCACTATGGAGAACAGTATGGAGGTTCCTTCAAAAACTAAAAATAGAACTACCATATGACCCAGCAATCCCACTACTGGGCATACACCCTGAGAAAACCATAATTCAAAAAGAGTCATGTACCAAAATGTTCATTGCAGCTCTATTTACAATAGCCAGGACATGGAAGCATCCTACGTGTCCATCAACAGATGAATGGATAAAGAAGATGTGGCACATATATACAAAGGAATATTACTCAGCCATAAAAAGAAATGAAATTGAGTTATTTTTAGTGAAGTGGATGGACCTAGAGTCTGTCATACAGAGTGAAGTAAATCAGAAAGAGAAAAACAAATACCGTATGCTAACACATATATATGGAATCTAAGAGAAAAAAAAAAGGGTCATGAAGAACCTAGGGGGAAGTCGGGAATAAAGACACAGACCTACTAGAGAATGGACTTGAGGATACGGGGAGGGGGAAGGGTAAGCTGTGACACAGTTAGAGAGTGGCATGGACATATATACACTACCAAACATAAAACAGATAGCTAGTGGGAAGCTGCCGCATAGCACAGGGAGATCAGCTCAGTGCTTTGTGACCACCTAGAGGGGTGCGATAGGGAGGGTGCGTGGGAGGGAGACACAAGAGGGAAGAGATATGGGAACGTATGTATATGTATAACTGATTCACTTTGTTATAAAGCAGAAACTAACACACCATTGTAAAGGAATTATACTCCAATAAAGATGTTAAAAAAATAAATTTAAAAAAAGAAAATAATTTTAGCAGAGTAACATCAAAATGTGCAGACTAAAAACATATAAAACATTGTAGAAATTTTTAAAATGAAAATTACATATATATGTGTGTATATATAGATGTATGTAATATATCTGTTATATATACACACTGGCATAACTTACACAGTTATTTGATACTTAACAGAGGCACCAAAGCAAATAATGGAGAACTGAAAATCTTTTCAATAAATGGTGATGAAACAACTGACTATCCATATGGGAAAAAATAAACCATGACCCCTACCTAATACCACACACAAAAATTAATTCAAGGTGTATCACAGACCTAAAGTAAAATCTAAAACCATAAAACTTTTAGAGAAAACATAGGAGAATATCTTCATGACTTTGGGTAGGCAAATGTTTCTTGGGCAAGTCATAGAAAGTAATAAGCATTAAAATTTGATAAATTATAATTCATCAAAATTTTAAACTTAAGTTCATCAAAAGATGGCATTTAAAAAGTGAGTAAACAAGGCAGAATTATGTACAAAGCATATCTGATAAAGGATGTTATCCAGATTATACAAAGAGCACCTCCATCTCAAGAATAAAGAGATAAATAACCTAAAACCTGAGAAGTTTTAATCAGTAACTTCACAAAAGAAGATATACAAATGGCCAATTAATACATGAGAACTTAATAGTAAAAACTGGAAATAGTCTGTGTCCATCAACAGTAGACTGGATAAACTGTGACACATTCATTCAATAGGATACTATTCAGCAAAAAAAATGAATAAATTACTGAAACATGCAAAAACATGGATGAAGCTCAAAAACTTTATGCAGTGTGAAAGAAATCTTACACATAGGAACACCTACTTTATTTGATTCATATGAAACTCTAGTAGACGCAAAACAAATCTACGATGAATAAAATCAGGACAGCAATTGCCTCTGGAGATGTGGGGCAGAGACTGAGTGGGACAGGACATGAGGGAAATTTCTTGCACCTTGGTAACATTCTGCATCCTAATAGGGGTTTGGACTACACAGCAATACGCATTTGTCAAAATTCAGCAAGTGTGTAGTTTACATTTCGTTGCATATACTTCTTTTTAATTAAAATTTTTTTTCTTCCATTTTTATTGAGATGCAATTGGCACACAGCACTGTGTAAGTTTAAGGTATACAGCATGGTAATCTGACCTACATACATCATGAAATGATGACCATAATAAGTTTAGTGAACATCCATCACCTCATATAGAATAGAAAAAACATTTTTTCCTTGTGATGAGAACTCCTAGAATTTACTCTAACAGCTTTCATAAATAATGTCCAGCAGTGTTAATGATATTTATCACATTGTCCGTTACATCCCCAGTACTTATTTACCCTATAACTGGAAGTTTATACCTTTTGATTGCCTTTATCCAATTGCCCCTCCCCTCACTCCCCCCTCTAGGAGCCATAAAACTGATCTCTTTTCCTATGAGTTTGTTTGTTTTCGAAATATAATTGACCTACAACACTATGTTAGTTCCTGGTACACAACATAGTGATTCCATTTATTTATATATAATTTTTTTTTTTTTTTTTTTTTGCGGTACGCGGGCCTCTCACTGTTGTGGCCTCTCCCGTTGTGGAGCACAGGCTCCGGACGCGCAGGCTCAGCGGCCATGGCTCATGGGCCTAACTGCTCCACGGCATGTGGGATCTTCCCGGATCAGGGCACGAACCCGTGTCCCCTGCAACGGCAGGTGGACTCTCAACCACTGCGCCACCAGGGAAGTCCTATATATAATTTTTAAATTCAACAAAATAATTTATAAATGAATACTGAACTCTAGTTAAAGATAAATACGCATGAGGAAGCATGTAGGGGGAAATATACTGAACACTGAGATTTATTTTGAAATGTATCCAAAAGAATATAATGACAATGCATAGATAGAGCAATGGGTACATGAACAGATACATAGTAAACAGTAGGATAAAAGGGTAATGGTAGAATCCAGGTGGTGGGTATATTGATCTTTGCCCTAAAATTATTTCAAAATCTCTGAATGTTCATAACAAAATATTAGAAAAACCGAAATTAAGGACAATTTAGAAGTAAACTATGCTAAATATAATAAACTATAGAATAAGTTTAAATTTATGGTGATAATAGTTTGAAGTGATGATGCAGTCAACAAACTGTTACACTAGGAAAAAGTACTTGAGAAACTGGAGAAAGTACTTGAGAAACAGTTGTACTTGAGAAAGTACACTGAAGTACACTGAGATAGAGGGTTGTATTCAAGGTCATATGTTGACATTGAGGTTACAGATGAGGTGCCACTTTTTAAGTGGTTCCGAGTGTGTCTATGGAACTAAAAGGCTGGTATATTAAAGGAAAAGATCATTAATACTAAGTTCCAGGAATGAAGAAGCCAGATATTGAAGGGTGGCAACTGGATTTGCCAAGAATGACGATAGGCATCGAAGTTACCGGGAAGACCATGTGATGTGATAGGGACACTATGAGGAAAGGGATTATGTATTTCCAGAAGGAGCAGGTTTTGTTCAAGGAGAGAGTCCTGGTCTAGAAGTACCAATAAAGCACAAGGAGGATGCCTACTCTAACATCTGCTCTTGAGGTACATGGAGCATGAGGGAAGAAAAAAAATACAGCCTTTTAAAGAGAGTTGAACCCAGAGAAGACACCTATGTTTCAGTTACAATAAGAAGAGAACATGCAAGAAGAGGAAAAACAGGACAGCTTACTGATCAGCACTGCAGGTCCCAGAAGACACAGGGGAGGCTCTGAGAGCCAGGAATGAGGGGCTGGTCACATACAGGACAGTACACAGATGGAAAAGAAAATGGGATTCATAATAAATGCTCAGGAAGATTATATTTTCTAGAGGTGACTGCGGTAAACAGCAATGTGTGGCATGATGAGTTTAATCCTCACAGGTTTTGGGAGGAAAGAATAATCAAGTCCAGTGCTGTGGACAGAAATGCTCCCAGAAAACAAGTCAAACCTCACTCCTCTCTCGAGCAGCATCTAGATGTATGGTTAGAATAAAGCCGAAGAAAGGAAAGGAATAGGATTAATCAGAAAAAAATATCAGAAATTATTAGAAAGTAAAAGAAATTTTAAAGATGTAGACTGATGAAACAACAAAAAACAACAGTCTACATCTGTTTTTCAGATGTAGACTGAAGAACAACAACTGGTTCTTTGGAAAGATTAATAAAACAGACAAACTTCTGCAAAGCCTTATCAAGAAAAAATGAAGAACTAAATAACCAATATTAGTCATGAAAAGGGGAACATAACTAGAAATACAAAGATATCTGGGGGTTTTGGAAAATTTCAAATGTGTATAGAAGTAGAAAAAATACACTAATGAATCTGGTATCCATTAGCCAGCTTCAGTAATTGCTAATTCCTGGTTAATTTTGTTTCATCTCTATCCCCTATCACTCCCCACAGCCTAGATGATTTCAAAGCAAATCTCAGATATCAGATGATTTCATCTGTAAATATTCAGTATGTGTCACTAAAAGGTAGTAGCTTTTTTTTTTAATGATTTGTGTGTGTGTGTGTGTGTGTGTGTGTGTGTGTGTGTGTGTGTGGTACGCGGGCCTCTCACTGCTGCGGCCTCTCCCGCCACGGAGCACAGGCTCCGGACGCGCAGGCCCAGCGGCCATGGGTCACGGGCCCAGCCGCTCCGCGGCATGTGGGATCCTCCCGGACCAGGGCACGAACCCGCGTCCCCTGCATCGGCAGGCGGACTCTCAACCACTGCGCCACCAGGGAAGCCCGAAAAGGTAGTAGCTTTTTTTAAAGACAGCCACTATATCATCATCGTGCTTTCAGTATTTATATTTCTGTTTTTACATTTCCCAGTCATCTTATAATATTTTAGTTTGTTTGAACCAGAATCAAAACAGTCTCTACATTGTTATTGGTTGATAGGTCTTTTCTGTTTCTTTTAATGTATGTTTCCCTTATCTTTTCCTTGTAAGTTTTTTGTTGAGGAAACTGACTTTTGTCCTATGGTTTACCCACAGCCTGGATTTTGTTGATTACATCTGCAGTGTCATTTAGTATGTTTCTTTGTTCTCTTCATTTGCTGAAAACTGGCAGTCAGATCCAGAAACTCCATAAGATTCAGGTTCCATTATTTGACAAAACAACTTGTTTTATAGGTGACATTGGGTACTTCCATAGGGATCCAATTCTCTGCTTTTGTGATATAACAGCCATTGATAATCATTGGCCACATCAATTAATTCACTGGGGATGAAAACTGGTGATATTCTATCATCAAAATAATGGTCAAAGAGTATTCTATACAGCTTCATACTGATAAATCAACAACTGAAAAAAATGGACTGTTCTCTTGGAACATCTATTATGGAAATCGAGTCTTGAATCAGTAAGAAACTTTGACAGACTAATTACTATACAGGAAATTTAAAAGGTAATTAATGAAACATCCATGTTTTAGGGACTCATTTTCCCAAACCTTCAAGGATTCAGACCACAGAAAAAAGTTGAAAATCTTCACAGTTCATTTTATGAAGCAATAACCATTTTGATATGAAACCCAATAAGAGTGTAATAAAAAGAAAATTATAAACCAGTTTCATTGTGAAGATTAAAAAAAATTATTAGCAAAATGAACCCAGCAATATAGTAAAATAATGTAAAATAATAACCAATTGGGATGGATCCAGAAACACGAGAGGTGGTTAAACATTAGAAAATTATTTACATAAAAAAACAGATATTCCTTCTCACTTCAATTATTGAACATCGTTCTGGCTATTTTAGTAGTGCAAACAAAATGTACAGTTGTTTAAAGTTTGAGGATGATATGACTACATACCAAAAAAATCCAAGATTTCAACCTAAAAGCTGTTACCAAAAAAGAAAATACAAATAAGTAGGCTGGAATAAAATTAATATACAAAAATTGATGGCTTTCACATTTGCAAACAATAACCACCTAGAAAGAATAATGGAATAAATGCTGTAAAATCAATAGCAATTAAAATACAAAATATCTAAGAATAAACATACAAGAAATTCACAAGATTTAAATAAAGAAAAGTTTTAAATGCTCTTGACGGACTCTAAAAGGTGAACACATAAAAGCATACCATATTCCTAGATAGGAAGATTACACATCATAGAAATGTTATTTCTCCTTAAATTTATCTATGAATGTAGGGTAATCTTAACTCCAAAATTTATATGGAACAATAAACAAGCAAGAATATCCAGGAAAAAAAATCTGAGGAAAAAAATCAGAGTATTGAAAGGAACTGGCCCGAAGAGGCATGAAAACATTATGAAGCCACAATAACTAAAGCACTGTGGTAGCAGCACATGAAGAGATAATCAGTGGCTTAGAACAGAAGTGCAAAAAATGAACCCAAATGCATACAAAGATTTAGTATTATTAAAGAGCATCTTAAATCAGTAAGGAAAAGATAGCTTAGGCAATAAGGACAACTATTTAGCTGTTTGGAAAACTGGATCCCCCTTTTACTTAGATAAACTCTCAAAAAGATGAAGGAATTTACAAAACATAAAAGTGTTAGAAGGAACCATTTGCAAATTCTTTTAGAATCTCAAATTGGGGAAGATAAGTAAAACTATGACACAACATCTAAAGAAAACCTTGATAAAAAGACAAACTAGGCAAAGACAATTACAGCTAATAATATAAAAAGGGAAAGGTTTTTCAAGTATGTGAAATATAGGAAAAGTCTGGTCAGAGCATTAAAGTGTCTCTTCTGTAACACCTTTGTCAAAACAACGTGCTAATTATTTTTGCCTTACTGATAGGTGAAAAATAATATTTCCATGTAACTTAAGTTCATGCTACATATTTTAATTTAAATTATCTGTATTCATTTGAAGGAAAAAAGGCTACTTTCCATAGTTTCTGTTGCAGGCGTAAACAAAGTTTTGATTTCAGTGGAAATACCCCCAAAATTGAAGTTTAACTGAGCTGGGTCCAAATCTCACTCTGCGCTTCATCAATATGTGTCTTTGCATAAATTACTTACTGTTACTGAGCTTGAGCATCTCTATCTGTAAGGAGTGCTAGTAATATCTACTGTGAACCCTGTGAGGGTTGTCGTTAAAAAGAAAATGAGACAACATTTGTGAAGTTCTGGGCACAGAGTAGGGATTTGACAGGTATTATCTTTTTTTGCTCCTTTCCTTGCCCTCACACCTAAAGAAGTTACACTTCCTCAAGCTGATCTGGATGGAGAACACTTTAAAAACACCTCAGAGTCACAGAATGTTCTAAGGGGAAAGGAGTAGAAGAAACAGCTAATAGATCCCTTTCCTTTTACAAAGGGTAAAACTGAGGCCCTTCAGGGATGTTCCTAGGAGAACATCCACGAAGATGTGAATGAATAATGACAGTTTCCTTCCATCCTCCAGAAATTATCAAAAGTACAAGTCAGGGCTTCCCTGGTGGCGCAGTGGTTGAGAGTCCGCCTGCCGATGCAGGGGACACGGGTTC
>NW_020173979.1:11343404-11361856 GCF_003031525.2 Neophocaena asiaeorientalis asiaeorientalis | reverse complement strand
AAAAAAAAAAAAAAAAAAAAAAAAAAAAAAAAAGTACAAGTCACTCCAAAAACCCCAAACTCCAAACCTCAATAGGGCTTTTGGCTGGTTTTACCATGTCCCATGAAATCCTATAAATCAGCCTCCTCCACAAACTATCCAAGGTGGCAATCCAAAAGTTAAAAAACAGTCACAATTTCTTTGCTAGCCTGTGGCTTTTCTAGAACTGCATAAACAAGTTTAGAAGAGTTAATGCTAAGAATGTCTCTTGGACACAGCACAAGGGCTCCACCTTCAGCTCTCAGACTAAAGAGGAATTCTTCAAAAATGCTGCTGAGTCCTCGAAAAGTAGATCTGAAATATAATGTTTTCTCATGCAATTGAAACCACACAACGTTTCACTTTTAAATATTTCAGTCCAGAATATTTATCTACTGTCCATAGGTGAAATGAAAGGTAAGAGTCTTACGATGTGCTATATTGATATTAAACAAACAAGATTTAAAATATATTACACTTTCTTTAAATTCTTCAGGATGCTTGTCTTGGTGTCATTTTCTTTACTGCTGCAGCAGAGTCTCATAAGATCTTTCATTCTAATTCTTCTAAGGTTTCACTCCACTGGACTTATGGTCTTATAATAAAGAAAAAGGTTAATTCTTGCCCAGCAGGACTATCCATAAATTACCAACAATTTTTGAATATCCCACTAAATATATGCCAGTTTTTGAAGGGAAATTTTATCTGGACAAAGGAAAGCAAAATTCAATTCTATGAAAGGGCATTACTTGGCCCTTGAAGATTGATATCTACCAATGGGTAATGGTAAGGAATATCAGTTTATTAAAAAAAAGCAAACTACCAAAAGATATCCCCATCATTCCACAGAATGAAACTCCCAAATCTAAATTGAATTCTAAAGTAGTTTATATAATTATATAACAGAGTGGACTAATCTTCCACCACATACTTTATGGCAATCTATTAAAGAAAGGTGACAAAGTGCCCGCTTCTTTACAAACTGTGGCATGTAGAAGGGATATTAGTCATTTTTCTACATTAAAAGGTATCAGTAGATGCAGATTATACAAATACATACACAGACACTGAATCTTTCAAAATCCGATCATAAGAGTAAATTTGTTGCTAATTTCTCTCCATTTCTTTCTTCTTGCCTCAACTAAACTCAGATTTCTGAGTGTCAGTGAAAGGAAGTCATAGACATTCATGGTTATAGAACTGTGTCTAGGTAAGGAAAACTGGAAAATTAAACTTACGTGTTATACCCTGGAAAGTTTCTACATGCCTCCTAATGATGCCCAGAATTCTCATCTTTTTTGCCCTTAGGCTGTTTACAAGTCTGGAATCAGATGTTGCCACAGAGAAATGTGAGTTCTGCGTGTCCCAGAGACCCTGAAATGGGGTTACAGCACCACCAGAGCAAGGATTCAAACTTCTGTTTTTCAACACCAGAAAAGTTTCCAAATCTTAGGCGGTTCCAGGATGTAATGGTGAGAACTCTGGACTCTGAATCCAAAGTTTCCAAGTCCTTGGCCATA
This sequence comes from Neophocaena asiaeorientalis asiaeorientalis, assembly GCF_003031525.2. NCBI lineage: Eukaryota > Metazoa > Chordata > Mammalia > Artiodactyla > Phocoenidae > Neophocaena > Neophocaena asiaeorientalis. Next base: position 11,360,318 of record NW_020173979.1, on the reverse strand, counting down.
TAAAATCTCCTTCATAAGAGTGAACAGTTAAAATTTGTAGAGCAATTGATATGTGCCTAGATTCTTGGTAAATATTTTCCATGTTTTTAATTTTCATAATGATCCAATGACTTAGTTTTTTTTCTTTTTCTTTAATTGAAGTGTAGTTGATTTACAATATTATATGTTACAGGTGTACAATATAGTGATATGTAATTTTTAAAGATTATACTCCATTAGAGTTATTATAAAATATTGGATATATTCCCTGTGTTGTACAATCTATCTTCAGAGCTTATTTTATACATAATACTTTGTACATTTCTTTCATCCTTTGTTCTATCATTAAGAAAACCAAGTTTTAAAGAAATTAAGCCCAGTCACGTAGGTGGACTAAACAAGCCCAAACTCTTACTCCCCATGCTCTATACACAAATCACCCACAATAACCCTGGACGTAGATGAGTATCCAATTATATTCATTAAATACTTTTTAATAAATTTCTATTTGACAGACATTATGCCTGATGAAAATGAAGCAGAGAAATGTTAAGGGGCTTGCCTAAGATCTCAGAGCAATTTCACAAATGCTAGGACTAGAGCTTGTGCACTGAATCTCAGTCCTGAAGAGTAAACACGATGATATGATGAAAGACTCCAGGCTCTGGAAGCAGATATGTCCACATTCAGATCGCAGATCCAACATACACTAGCTGTGTAACCTAGTTGAAGTTACCCACTATTTCTTTTCAGTGATTTGGGAATAATAATAGTTTGCCAAACTGTTACAACTATTGAAGCTACTATATAAAAAGGGTCTAGTACAAAGTATATATGCAAGTACTATTACTTTTCATTCCATGGAAACTAAGATCTCTTAGGTCATTTGCCCACAGTGAACAACTGTCCCAGGTCACCTCAACTGTTAGTGACCTTGATTTTTCCACTTGCCCCAAACATGAGAAATTTAACATCCTAGATGAATGAGCCTGGAGCATGGTTGTCCCCAAGGCCCCTTACTGTGGCCTCTCCTCTTCTTCCTCATCTTCTTCTCCCTCCTCCTTTCTCTCTCTCTCTCACACACACACACACAGTGTCCCAAATGCAAGAAAAAACAGTAAGATTACATTGTTTCACTCAATGGAAGCAACAGAATAAACACAAACTCTACAGAAGGATGCCTGATTCAAGCATTGCTATCTTTTTTAAGATTAAAAAAATGCCTCTGAGACCTTCAAGATGGCGGAGGAGTAAGATGTGGAGATCACCTTCCTCCCCACAAATACATCAGAAATACATCTACATGTGGAACAACTCCTACAGAGCACCTGCTGAAAGCTGGCAGAAGACCTCAGACTTCCCAAAAGGCAAGAAACTCCCATGTACCTGGGTAGGGCAAAAGAAAAAAGAGAGACAAAAGAATAGGGATGGGACCTGCACCTCTGGGAACGAACTGTGAGGGATCTCCTACAGAACACCTACTGAACGCTGGCAGAAGACCTCAGACTTCCCAAAAGGCAAGAAACTCCCATGTACCTGGGTAGGGCAAAAGAAAAAAGAGAGACAAAAGAATAGGGATGGGACCTGCACCTCTGGGAACGAACTGTGAGGGAGGAAAGGTTTCCACACACTAGGAAGCCCCTTCGCGGGCAGAGACGGGGGGCGGGTGGCAGGGGGGAAGCTTCGGAGCCACGGAGGAGAACACAGCAACAGGGGTGCAGAGGGCAAAGCGGAGAGATTCTCGCACGGAGGACGGGTGCCAACGGGCACTCACCAGCCTGAGAGGCTTGTTTGCTCACTCGCCGGGGCGGGCGGGGCTGGGAGCTAAGGCTCAGGCTTCTGTCGGATCCCAGGGAGAGGACTGGGGTTGGCAGTGTGAACACAGCCTGAAGGGGTTAGTGTGCCACGGCTAGCCAGGAGGGAGTCCGGGAAAAGTCTGAAACCCGAAGAGGCAAGAGACCATTGCTTCGGGGTGCGCGAGGAGAGGGGATTCAGAGCACTGCCCAAATAAAATGAGCTCCAGAGACGGGCATGAGCCGTGGCTATCAGCGCGGACCGCAGAGACGGGCATGAGATGCTAAGGCTGCTGCTGCCGCCACCAAGAAGCCTGTGTGCAAGCACAGGTCACTATCCACACCTCCCCTCCCGGGAGCCCGTACAGCCCGCCACTGCCAGGGTCCCGTGATCCCGGGACAACTTCACAGAGAGAACACAGGGCGCGCCTCAGGCTGTTGCAACGTCACGCTGGCCTCTGCCGCCACAGGCTCGCCCCGCAATTCTTACCCCTCCCTCACCCCCCCGAGTGAACCAGAGCCCCCGAATCAGCTGCTCCTTTAACCCCATCCTGTCTGAGTGAAGAACAGACGCCCTCAGTCGACCTATGCGCAGAAGCAGGGCCAAATCCAAAGCTGAACCCCAGGAGCTGTGTAAACAAAGAAGAGAAAGGGAAATTGCTCCCAGCAGACTCAGGAGCAGCAGATTAAATTTCCATAATCAACTTGATGTACCCTGCATCTGTGGAATACCTGAATAGACATCAAATATCCCAAAATTTAGGTGGTGGACTTTAGGAGCAACTGTAGATTTGGAGTTTGCAAGTCCCTGCTCTAATTTGTTTCTGGTTTTATGTTTACCTTAGTTTACTATTTAGAGTTTATTATCATTGGTAGATTTGTTTATTGATTTGGTTGCTCTCTTCTTTTTTTTTTTAATATACATATATATATATTTCCTTTTTCTCTTCTTGTGAGAGTGTATGTGTATACTTCTTTGCATGCCTCTTTGTATGATTTTGCCTGTATAGCTCTGCTTTTACAATTTATCCCAGGTTCTGTCTGTCCTTTTATTTTTCTTTTATTACATCTTTTTTTATTTTTAATAATTTTTTTATTTTAATGAATTTATTTTATTTATTTATATTTTTTCTTTCTTTCTTTCTTTTTTTCTCCCTTTTCATCTGATGCATGTGGCTTACGGGGTCTTGTGCCCGGGCCAAGTGTCAGGCCTGCGCCTCTGAGGTGGGAGAGCTGATGTCAGGACACTGGTCCACCAGAGACCCCCCAGCTCCATGTAATATCAAACGGCAAAAGCTCTCCCAGAGATCTCCAACTCAACACTAAGACCAAGCTCCACTCAATGACCAGCAAGCTACAGTGCTAGACACCTATGCCAAATAACTGGCAAGACAGGAACACAACCCCACCCATAAACAGAGAGGCTGCCTAAAATCATAATAAGGTAACAGACACCCCAAAACAAACAAGCGGATGCAGTCCTGCCCACCAGAAAGACAAGATCCAGTCTCATCCACCAGAACACAAACAGTCCCCTCCACCAGGAAGCCTACACAACCCACTGAACCAATCTTAGCCACTGGGGACAGACACCAAAAACAACGGGAACTACGAACCTACAGACTGTGAAAAGGAGACACCAGACACAGTAAGTTAGGCATATAAAAAGACAGAGAAACACACAGCAGATGAAGGAGCAAGTTAAAACCCACTAGACCAAACAAATGAAGAAGACATAGGCAGTCTACCTGAAAAACAATTCAGAATAATGATAGTAAAGATGATCCAAAATCTTGGAAATAGAATGGACAAACTGCAAGAAACATTTAACAAGGACCTAGAAGAACTAAAGACCAAACAAACAGAGGTGAACAACACAATAAATGAAATTTAAAATTCCCCAGAAGGGATCAATCGCAGAATAACTGAGGCAGAAGAACAGAAAAGTTACCTGGAAGATAAAATAGTGGAAATAAATACTGCAGAGCAGAATAAAGAAAAAAGAATGAAAAGAATTGAGGACAGTCACAGAGACCTCTGGGGCAACATTAAATGCACCAACATTCGAATTATAGGGGTCCAAGAGGAAAAAAAGAAAAGAAAGGGACTGAGAAAATATTTGAAGAGATTATAGTTGAAACTTCCATAATATGGGAAAGGAAATAGTTAATCAAGTCCAGGAAGCACAGAGAGTCCCATACAGGATAAATCCAAAGAGAAACACACGAAGACACGTATTAATCAAACTATCAAAAATTAAATACAAAGAAAAAACTATTAAAAGCAGCAAGGGAAAAACAACAAATAACTCACAAGGGAAACCCCATAAGTTAACAGCTGATCTTTCAGCAGAAACTCTGCAGCCAGAAGGAGTGGCAGGACATATTTAAAGTGATGAAAGGGAAAAACCTTCAAAAGACATGTATGCATAAAACTATAAGACACTGATGAAAGAAATTAAAGGTGATAGAAACAGATGGAGAGATATACCATGTTCTTGGATTGGAAGAATCAACACTGTGAAAATGACTCTACTACCAAAAGCAATCTACAGATTCAATGCAATCCCTATCAAACTACCCATGGCATTTTTCACAGAACTACAACAAAAATTTTCACAATTTGTATGGAAACACAAAAGACCCCGAGTGGCCAAAGCCATCCTGAGAAAGTAAAACAGAGCTGGAGGAATCAAGCTCCTGGACTTCTGACTATACTACAAAGCTACAGTAATCAAGACAGTATGGTACTGGCACAAAAACAGAAAGATAGATCAATGGAACAGGATAGAAAGCCCAGAGATAAACCCACACACATATGGTCACATTATTTTTGATAAAGGAGGCAAGAATAGATGATGGAGAAAGGACAGCCTCTTCAGGGGATGGTGCTGAGAAAACTGGACAACTACATGTAAAATAATGAATTAGAATACTCTCTAACACAATATACAAAAATAAACTCAAAATGGATTCAAGACCCAAATGTAAGGCCAGACACCATCAAACTCTTAGAGGAAAGCAGAGGCAGAACACTCTATGACATAAATCACAGCAAAATCCTTTTTTACCCACCTCCTAGAGAAATGGAAATAAAAACAAAAATAAACACATGGGACCTAGTGAAACTTCAAAGCTTTTGTACAGCAAAGGAAAACATAAACAAGACAAAAAGACAGCCCTCAGAATGGGAGAAAATATTTGCAAATGAAGCAACTGACCAAGGATTAATCTCCGAAGTTTACAGGCAGCTCATGCAGCTCAGTAACAAAAAAACAAACAACCTAATCCAAAAATGGGCCGAAGATCTAAATAGACATTTCTCCAAAGAAGATATACAGACTGCCAACAAGCACATGAGGGGATGCTCAGCATTGCTAGTCATTGGAGAAGTGCAGGTCAGGGCTATGATGAGTTATCACCTCACGCCAGTTGGAATGGCCATCATCAGAAAAACCTACAAACAATAAATGCTGGAGAGGGTGTGGAGAAAAGTGAACCCTCTTGCACTGTTGGTGGGAATGTAGATTGATACAGCCACTATGGAGAACAGTATGGAGGCTCCTTCAAAAACTAGAATTGGAACTACCATATGACCCAGCAATCCCACTACTGGGCATATACCCTGAGAAAACCATAATTCAAAACAGTCATGTACCACAATGTTCATTGCAGCTTTATTTACAATAGCCAGGACATGGAAGCAACCTAAGTGTCCATCGACAGATGAATGGATAAAGAAGATGTGGCACATATATATGATGGAATACTACTGAGCCATAAAAAGAAGCGAAATTGAGTTATTTGTAGTGAGGTGGATGAACCTAGAGTCTGTCATACAGAATGAAGTGGGTCAGAAAGAGAAAAACAGAAGCCATATGCTAACACATATATATGGAATCTAAAAAAATTAAAATAAAACTGGTTCTGAAGAACATAGGGGCAGGACTGGAATAAAGAGCCAGCCATAGAGAATGGACTTGAGGACATGGGGAAGGGGAAGGGTAAGCTGGGACGAAGTGAGAGAGTGGCATGGACATATATACACTACCAAATGTAAAATAGATAGCTAGTGGGAAGCAGTTGCATATAGCACAGGGAGATCAGCTCACTGCTTTGTGACCACCTAGAGGGGTGGGATAGGGAGGGTGGGAGGGAGACGCAAGAGGGAGGGGATATGGGGATATATGTATACGTATAGCTTATTCACTTTGTTATAAAGCAGAAACTAACACACCATTGTAAAGTAATCATACTCCAATAAAGAGGTAAAAAAAAAAAACCTCACAACAACAAATAATTACCCTTAGGCTAATTATTTCAATTGAAAAAACTGGAAAGTTATGATATTAATGCCTTTTAAAGTTCTCTCCTCACTAGCTTCATGCCAGATTTGGGAAACAGCCACATCTATACAGGTCCTTTTATAAAATAAGTAAAAGATTCAGGAGTTAGTAGTAAGATTTTCATTACTGAGACAGTATAAAGGAAGGGTTATTTACCACCCTGAAATCCATCACCAAGACCAGTCTTTAGCAGAAAAGCTTTGGATTACATTAAAAATTCATTTTCTTTCCACATCATGGCTCATTAAATCTTAGAGCAGGAAGAGACCATAGAAATTATCTAGCTATGCTAGAACCTGCCTAACTTTTGTCCTTTTGTCCCTCTTCTCTGAGAATTAACTCCCTCCAAATACTGGAGTGGACCTCTCAGCGGTGTTTGTAATAAATGATTCTTCCCTACCTGTTCACAGGCGTAGATTTCCCTGAACCGACATGGGAGAATCAGATTAGACTTGAACCTCAACCATGCTAATTAGCCTCTGGAATTAAACTAGAAGCTAGAGAAGCCATTTTTGATCATGTACATACCAACTCAGGGAAAGGAGTCCATAGTATTGGAAGAAAAAAGAAAAGAAAAAGCAATTTAAGAAGAGAATATATGTGGAATGAAAGAGATAAGGGAAAAGAGGAAAAAAAGAAAGAAGAAAGTAACCTCCTCAGATCTTGACCATTTTCCAGTTCCAGGTATTAATATTTCATGAAAACAAACTCTACTTTCTGCCTTTTGATTTCAATGCTAACTCATGATTCATTACAGCCACTTCTTTCACCCTTATAGTTTCTGTTTCTATCCACCAAATAATCCCTCACTAAAATAGTAGACCAATGCTATCTTCCAATGACATTTTACAGATCAGAGAGAGGCCCAGAAGGGCAATGTCCCTGCTCATTGTCACACACATAATTAGCAGAACCAAATTCAGTTTTTCTGTTTACAACTCAAGTCCTCTTTCTACAACACTAATTTCCATTTAATTCCCTAAAATACTAATATAAAAAGTATGATTAAACCCAAATACCATATTTTATAAAACCTCAGGTCCATCAATTGTATGATACATTAAACATTACAAATTAAAATATGACATATTGCTAAGATGCCAATGATAGTAAGAGACATTCATATTTCATATATATTAACATGTGAAATAAAATGCTCACTTGAGAAGTTGTGAAAATAGTAATATAAGGGATTAGGTGCAAGTATAAATGTATTAGTTGTGGCCCCTGTTTGGGAAGAATTGGCTTTAAGGTTTCAAGTAGGAAAATGAAAATTGTGGAATTAATTCCTATTTTGAAACCCACTCATATTGCCAACAGTGGAGAGTCTTCAGGTCCAGAATGTTTCAAAGATGGATAGAAAAGGCACTTTCAAATCCTGTCTTGATTTCCAAATCCCCCATTTTGTTGATGTCAAAGTCCTAACACTGTGCTATGCACTGAAATAGGAGAAGTTGAGGTAGGAAGAGAATATGAGGAAAGAGAGAAAAAGTAGAAACCCCATGTCTAGCCCTCATGCGTTATTCTTTAATCAGTAATATTTATTACACCCCCACTCTGGCTCAGGCACCATTTCAATAGTGGGCCTATAGCACAGAACAAGAGATGAAAAGTCAGTCTTAGAGCCAATATTGTAGTAGAGGAAACAGATGATAAATAAAAAAATAAAATTAAAATGTCATAGAAAAATAGTAAGTAGTATATGTGCTCAAGAAAAATAAAGCATAGTAAGGAGTCACTCCCTCCAGAAACATATAGTTTAGAAATGAGTTTCACATGCATGAAATAATTTTGCAGATCCTTTGAGAAGCAGGTAATGAATGGGAGTTGTTTGGACACTTAGTATACCAGAATTCAGAGATACTCTCCCAAAGTTCCCTTTACCCTTAAACTTTGATCTGCCAACCCCATCATTTCATGACTCTGCAACAGTCTTGATTCAAAAATCTGGTACTTGGTAAGAAACAGCTGCTGAGGTTATCAGCCTAGCAAGTAGGAATCAGTTGCACCTAAACTCTACTCCTAATTTCTATGGGTACCCATGACCAGTCACTCTAGCATTTCTTGCTCTATAACTGAACCTTCAAATATTCGGTAAGGCAAGCTTTTGCATATGTATCTATGCATTCACTGTCTCAAAATCAGTGTCACTGTGGTCTACTTCATGTCACATGGTGCTTTCCTTACTGGTAATACCATCTCTTCCTAACTGGTTGTCCAGAAGGTTCTCTCCATTACCACTCAGAGCAACTTATGCAACTCTCAGGGCAGCAGCCTGAAGCTAAGTCACACATCTGTCATCACACCACCTGCCCCAGGTTTAGCAAAGATTACTTAATTGTCAATTATGGAGAAAACAAAAATTTAAACTTCTCAAAGAGACTGAAATCTCTTTCCAGAAGCATTTAAAAATATTTTTTTCGATTTAAAAATATCACATTAACATTTATTAATTTCCAAAACCTCAAGCAACAGAGACAGTGAAATAGCATTCATGTTCCCCTAATTTTCCAATCTCCAAAGAAAATTACTCTTACCAGTTTGATGTGTATTCCTGTACAGTGATTCTGTACATTGTTTATTAACACATATATAAACATAAATGGGATTTTTTTATATGTATAATCTTCTGTAACCCATTTGTTCACTCAAACATTAATTGTAGATACCTTTTTCAGTAAGTAAATACAGACGTTTTAGTGGGTACATAGAAGTTAATTGTATGGGGATACTGTAATCCATTAAACTATTGCCATATTGATGAGAGTTTAAGTTCTTTCCAATTTTCACATATATAATGATGCTAGAAAGAACATTTACTGTATTTGCTTGCTTGATGTATTCCTGAAGTTTTAACTTCTAGATAAAAGGAAATGTACATTTTACATTTATCAAGATAGCTATATGACTATGAAAATGACTGTACTAATGTGTATACCACTGTCATTATAACAGATTGCCTATTGTCCCATACCTGCACCCACATTGGTTATTATCAGTCATTTTCATATTTAATTATCTGATCATTGAAAAAGAATTATATCATTACAATGCTTCCCAAAACTTCATGGTATTCCTCACAAAAATTATTCCTTTTAAATTAAAAGAAAATTTACCCTTACAAATAGCATATGTTCATGGTAGAAGATTTAGAAAATAAAGATTTACAGGAAAATAAAATATCAAGGGACTTCTGGTGCAGCTAAGACGGAGAAGCTGATAAAGGTTCTCTCTCCTACTGATTTACAACTAAAGATTCTGAACAGAATGCAAAATGCACCACCTGAGGACTCTGAAAAGAAAAAAAAAAATAGCTGGTAGATTGAGGACTAAAATGAGAATTTAAATAATTGTCTGCAAAGTGGGAGGCACCAGTCACGAGGAACTTCCTAACAGTAGAGAAAGCTAAAAGTCTGAAGAAAATATTTAAATCTTTCTGATCAGAGGTGCAGGGAAAAGAGAACCCTGGGATCCAGGGAGTACGGGGGAAATCTCAGGGGAGACAACTGAAGGAGATTCCTCTAATTTTGTGTATGAAGTCACATAATTTCTGGACTTGTCTTCAAGGCGTGCACACACAGAACAGACCCAAAGAAAAGAGCAAAGGCTTCAAGAAGTGAACTACCATATAAACCTTTGCCCAAGTCCAAGACTAACCCCAAAAGGCACATGGGCCAGGCTGACCCAAAAAGCACAGCAAAGGTTTAAAATCCAATCTGACCTTGGAAACACCACCATCAGGAGTTCAGAACTTGTGATCCGAATGTAATGAGGTTTAATTGCCTGCTTGAACAAAAAAATAACACTCTGAGGAAGATTTAATAGGACCCAAAGTCTATCAACACAATGTTCAAATCATCCAGGATACCATCCAAGATTATTCGACATACAAAGAACCAAAATTATCTGACCAATACTCAACAGAATAGACAGCCAACAGATAACAAGCCTGAGGTGACCAGATGTTGGAATTATCAAAGACTTTTTTTTTTTTTTTTGGTGGTACGCGGGCCTCTCACTGCTGTGGCCTCTCCCGATGCAGAGCACAGGCTCCGGACGCGCAGGCTCAGCGGTCATGGCTCACGGGCCCAGCCGCTCCGCGGCACGTGGAATCCTCCCAGATCGGGGCACGAACCCGCGTCCCCTGCATCGGCAGACGGACTCTCAACCACTGCGTCACCAGGGAAGCCCATCAAAGACTTTTAAAGTAGCTATTATAACAATCTTCCATGAGGCAAAGGTAAACACTATTGAAATTAAGAGAAAGATAAAAGTTCTCAGAAGCAAAATTAAAACTATAAAAAAAAACCAAATGATAATTTTAGAACTTAAAATTACAATAACTTAAGTTTTAAAAATTCATTGCAGGGGCTCCATAGCAGAATGGATGTGAAAGAGGAAAGAGCCAGGGAAATTAAAGATAGAGCAATAGAAAGTATGCAATCTAAAGAACAGAAAGAAAAAGACTGAAAAAAATAGAGACTCCAAACTGTAGGACAATATCAAAAGATCTCACATGTTATTAGAGTCCCAGAAAAAAGGAAAAAGAAATGGGTGTAGAAAAGTATCATTAAGAATCCTGTTATCCATAGTCAATATTTGATATACACTCTTCTAGGCTTTTTTCCATTTCCATAAACACACACACATACACACAAACACAAATACACACACACACACTCTACATGGGATACGAGAATACTTGCTGCTGATGAAATGTTTTTTCCTTTAATAATACATTGTGAATGTTTGTATATTTCAATAAATGTACATCTGCATAATAATTTTTAATAGCTGGCTAATAGTTCATTAAATAATGGAGCCATAATTGTGTTATTCAGTAACCTGCCACTGCTTATTTAGTTTTTTCCCTCTTTTTTAACTATTATAAAAATTCTGCACTTATCCTTATTGCTAAATCATTGTCACCTCCTTATTATTTTCTTCATTTATATTCCTAAAAATAAAATTGCTGCTTAAGAGCAATTTTCAACCAATTCATTCAACCAATATTCAGTCAACCAATATTCAGTCAACAAACATGTATTGAGCATTTAGTATAAAGTAGGCACTGCCAATATGTGGAAGTACTACTTTCTCTGAACCCTTGCCAATTCTAAATATAATCAACAACAGTTAGTTAATCCTGCATGACAAAGTTCAAAAATATGCATATCTTTCTTCAATGGCACAAGAAAATTTGGTCTCAAAGGGACACTGTTGGTGCAAGATCAAATCTCCAAAAAATTCTTTAAAAGTCAAGAATCAAACCACTAAATATTAAAAATACAGGAAACACGTTGATACACTTTTTTGCATATTCTTTTTCTTAAAGAATATGAAGCAGCTTCAAAATTGGCTCATGTCAGAGCTATCCATTTTGTCTCAATCAGCACACTGGTGATCCATATACTTTAAGACAGCCTCAGTGTTGGATCAGTGTTACAATTATCTAACTGGCTGTAATTATTTCATCATTTCTGCCAAACAACCAAATTCTACAAATTTTAAGATTGCTTTCTAAAGGTTCTATAAAAGGGCATTGAAAATATCTTGTTGTTATTATTACTGCCTAAAAGTTGATTCCCAAGAAGGTAATCCATTCTTCTGTATTTTTTAAGAACTAAACTGTATGAAGATAAAATGGTAGTGGAAGAAGAGCATGAAACATATTATTAATGTGTGATGCTACTATCCCTTAGTTGGGACAATAATGTTCAACTATTTTGGTGTCACTCCTTCCTTTGTGACCTTACTTTATTTTGGATATATCACTAGTACAGCACGTATTAAACAATTATCAGATGATATTCTTTGAAGTCTGTCTCTCCTAGTGTACACTGAACCCTACGAGGGCAGGAAATGAATCTTATTCATTTTTATATCCCCACCAGTTAACTCAGAAAATGCTCAGTATATGTATGCTAATTTTTTTAACATATTTTGGTCTCCTCCCTCCCTGTAAATCCAGAAGATATTCCACTTAAAAATAAAATGAATTAAAACAATGTACGGTTGCCAGATAAAATACAGAATACCCAGTTAAATTTGGATTCAGAAGACATTCTTTTAGGAACAAGTATGTCCCAAATACTGCATGTTTATCTGAAATTCAAATTTAACTGGACGTCTCATGTTTTTGTTCACTAAATCTGCCAGTTGAAATAACTGGAGATTTCCTAGAATATCACTCAGACCACAGCAAAAGTTTCTCCCTGATCTAGGAAGTAAGCGTTCCAAAAATCTCCATAATTGGAATGTAGGACTTTTCATCTCACGTGGGGCTAGATAAGCCACCTTATCAGGAATGCTGTGTTGCTTAACAGTCTGGACAATGTCACTTCTAAGTCTCTACCTTTTTGCACATTATCACTGTATCCCTGTGCTTTAGTTTCTGAGTCCTTTTTGCTAGCAAAATTAGAAAAGTTTTATATTTGATTGATTCATCTCCACCAGTGAATCTCGTGGCTTTGAACCATCCATCTCCCCATGGCAGGTTCCCTACCTTGCTCTGGAACAAGACCCTGGTGGGTCCTCCCAAGGGAGATCCTTTGGGAAAGAGCTGTGTGAAGATCACAGAAGCTGCATTAGTGCACAGCCAGGCTTCATCTCAGAAGCTATTTTGTAAGCATGGATTTACTCCCCACAGATAATTCTTGCTCAGTTACCTTCCCCAAATCCCTAACTGCTGCCAAGGTGAATGCAGGCCCTGACTCTGGCTGTTGATTCTTATTAATTCAGCCAATCAATGATCTTGTATCATAAAGTGTCTGTTTTTAATGTAACCTATTTGATGAGGCTGTATTAATTTAGGAGAAATATGCACTGGTATTCTGGCACGCACTTTTCCTAATTATCTTACAGCTCTCATTCAGCAGTGAAATTAGTCTCTGGTCATCACAGTTAATAGAAACCCATAGCTCTTAGTTAAGTGATCTCCACTAGTCACCTGACCTTTTCTTGCTCTCAGCTGCATAAACATGATTGCACTATCTATGCAGTCCCTGGTGAATGCATAATTTGAGCGTGGGTGTGAATGTTTTAGCAAAATCTCCTGCTTCAGAGCAACAAGATAGCACTGTATTCTGGTATGTTTCTTTAAGTGGATGGTAACAAGATTGGAAAGACAAGGCTGTGAAAGGAAAAGTTACACAATAACAGGAGCAAGGTAAGGAGACAGCTTCTGAGGATACACAGATTCTCCATCAAAAGCAGAAAACGGCATAAAATTCTCCATGTCTTCACTCCTAGTGCTCTTGAGCTCTACAATGCCTCTCCTACATTTTCGACCTTTCTCTTAAAAACCGTGTGGAGTGCCTAGTCAAATTATTAATTTCTCCTCTACATTCCCATTCACTGTATTCATTCATTCATTAAATAAATACCTACTAGACACCAAACACTATGAAAGGTACTGGAGATAAACCTGCAAATCAAACAGAAAAAGTCCCTTCTCTCATGGAACTTCAGTGCAGTCAATGACACAGGCAAACAAGTTAATTAAAACCAATAATTATAAATTGTTAAAATGCTAGGAATAAAAAAATTTTAATTAAAAAAAATTTTTTTAAACAGGGTGCTCTGATAGAAAATGACCAGGAGGAACCAACTTTTGTAAAAGTATTCAGGGAATGGCTCTCTGAGGAGGTGATATAGGAGCTAAGACCTGAATGATCACAAGGAATCAGCCCTTCTAGGTACTAAGACAGAACAATCCAGCACAGGAACAGCAAATACAAAGGTCCTTGGGGCAGGAATAAGCTTGGTATGTATCCCAGCGAGGCTAGAGTATCTGAAGAAGAGGAGAGAGGCTAAGAATATGACCCTTTATTAAGCCCTTCTGCCTTTGGAATCTGGGCTGTAAATGGCTGTCTGTCTGTCTCCTTCCACTTCTCTCAGTGGATAATAAACAACTTAAGGGCAGAAGTGATACAGTATTCATTTTTCATTACCTACAACTTCGAGTGTGACACCTTGTATAAAATAGATGGCCAAGAAATGTTAGTTGAATTTACTTGTATTTATTTAAATGCACTATGAATTCCAAATCTATCTATAAATAGAGAAAGCTACTTAGTTGCTGAAAAACTTGCTAATTATAATAGTTAATATTTATTGAACGGTTATTTACCAGACATTGTTCTAAGGTGCCTATACATATTCATTTATTTCAGGCTTACAAAAACACGATGAGTAGATATTATATTTGTTTCCATTGTAAAGATGAGTACCTGAACAGCAGATAGGTCAATAAATTAAAATTGAGAATATAGTAAGTGTCCAAGCCAGGATATGAATCTAGGCTCCACAGTATGTCCTTAATCATGATGTTAATGATCCTAGTAGGCTAAACGTGTCTTGGAAAACTAATTAAGCCATTGAGATACATCAGTATTTAACACTCTGGGATTTAAGTCAGATGTATGACATGACACAGATGGAACATACTTATCCTGAATATGTATTTGAATATATTTGAACTATACCTTTTAATAAATTTCCATCTCTGCTTCCTCGGTTATAAGAAAGGATTATCTAGTCTTTCTTCAAATGCTTTGAGTGTTGCCATAGAAACTGCTTTTCCTTAAGTTTGCAAGGTGGCTCTCTCAGTAAGACACTCAGCTGTAGGAACAGTAGATCACTACAGTTCTATCCACAATGGCAACACCAAGGATTGGCTTGGGGAAATCTTCAATTTTTCCCAATATTGTCTATCTTTTTCTCTCCCTCTTCCCCCAAACCAATTCAAATACAGAATCTAAATAAAATTAGTGTGCTTGCTATGGAAACTTTATTTTATGACAACTCTCTAACTACCTCTTCTTCCAACAACCTGCTTGCTCCCCCTAAAATAATCTTAAATAAAGCTCTGGCATATCCACTGCCCGATGGTGAGGAGGAAGCACTATCTCTCAGAAGACTCCTATTCCTTGGTTATCACCTTCTCTTAGGACTTTTTCCTAAGACATAGGCCATAGGCCAAGGCAAATGGAAAACATATTAATGGTGTTCAGAAAAGCAGGAATGTAAAGTTTTCTGGAAAGAAATGAGAAGTACTGAAGTTTTGGCAAAGCAACTCACCTGTCCTTAGAAACGCACATCTTACTCATCTTATCCACAGCATCTAGTATAGTTCCTAGTACCAGTTAAGTGCCCAATAAATGTTGCATTAATGTATGATGTCTCTGGTCCTTTGGGAGACAAATACATGAAGTACAGATGATAGGAAAGATACAGACAATTCATAAGGCTATTTCCCTGATGACTCTGGTCACAGCCATCTCTAAGTCCTTGTGCACAGATTGCCAGACTTGCCCAATCGACAACCAAGATTATCTTTGCAATTACCTTGAAACATTTTTATTTTGTAATCAAGTAAGTTAACCATGCACTGACATATTTTATTTATTTTTATTTAGGTTTATGTACTATCTCTCCAAGTGGCCACATTTTAGAGGCTCCATAATATTCAGTTAGTAACTGATAAATACAGAGAGATGGAGAGCTTCCTGAGGGACCTTGTTCTTGCAGTAAATACCATTTTGTCACACAAGCTGGGAAATTTCCACAGAAATCTTTCGTTCACTCTTCACTCAAGAAACCTTGGAAAGGAAGGGGAGAGAGGGAAAAGGGATAGAAGAAAGAGAGAAAGTAATTGGAAGCAGTTTTCATATAGGAAGGAGGAAGTTTAATGGGACTGAAAGAATATGAGTTTGGAGTAAGACAATCTGAGATATAATAACACAAGACCTTGAGCAATAATTGAACTATGTCTCTCTTTCTCTGAAACATGAATATTAATACCTTTCCTAGAAAATACAAATAATAATTCGAATTTCAAAGAGACAGAACTCTTTGACTTGCAAGTGGGAGGAACACATCTAGCAGTAGCTAAAGCCTAGGAAGGAATACTGGGGGTGCTCATAGAATACAAGGAGCTAAGGAAGGGGGAAGGCACAGAGACCTCAGAGTCTCCTAAAGCTTGACAAATATTGTGATCTAAAAACTATAGACTAAACATTTTAAGTTTAGATGGTTTCTATTATGATTTTCCACGCAGGGAGATGAGAAAGAAAAAAAAACAAACAAAAACATAGACCTCATGTAGACAGCACAACTCTCTCAGCTCCATTGTAATCTGAAGTTACGAATGTTCTTATATACATGTTTATGTAGATCTAGGCTAGTTACCTCAGGAAGCCATTATATGTATGTCTCTTTCCAAGCCACCTTTTCCTATGTTTAGAATTTTCTTATGATATAGGGTAACCATGGGTAGGGCAACCTTGAGACACAAGGAAGACTGAGTGGGCCTGAGTGAATCTTCCCTGATTTCTGGCTGATTTGGCCCGGGGCTGCTATAGGGCCTCCTGGATGATATCCTCAGACCCTGTCATGTGGCCCTCTCCACAATGTGGCAGTTTGCTTTTCCAAGGCCAGTAGGAGACTCTCTCCTTCTTTGAATCTCTCTTTACAGAAATATCAAGACCACTTCTCCTCCTCTATTTTGGCCTCTCCTCCCATACTAACTGCTTAAGTAAGTTAAAAAACGAGCCTTAAATCCAAACTGTGCAAGAAAAGATCTGATTAGTTCAGTTACTTGTCTGTGGCCACATGAGGCAAAACTTTTCCATTCCACTCCTCACCACAGAAGACTATCACATAGAACAGGGGTCCCCAAACCCCAGGCCGTGGACAGGAACCAGGCTGCACAGCAGGAGGTGAGCGATGGGCCAGTGAAGCTTCATCTGCCGCTCCCCATCGCTGGCATTATCACCTGAACCATCCTAAACGCCC
>NW_020173979.1:11287055-11343383 GCF_003031525.2 Neophocaena asiaeorientalis asiaeorientalis | reverse complement strand
ACCCCCCCCACACCCCCCCACCCCACAGTCCGTGGGAAAATTGTCTTCCACAAAACTGGTACCTGGGGCCAAAAGGGTTGGGGACTGCTGACATAGAACACAGGCCAGGGCTTCCCTGGTGGCGCAGTGGTTGAGAATCTGCCTGCCAGTGCAGGGGACATGGTTTCGAGCCCTGGCCTGGGAGGATCCCACATGCTGCGGAGCAACTAGGCCCTTGAGCCACAACTACTAAGCCTGCGCGTCTGGAGCCTGTGCTCCGCAACAAGAGAGGCCGCGATAGTGAGAGGCCCACGCACCGCGATGAAGAGTGGCCCCCACTTGCCGCAACTAGAGAAAGCCCTCGCACAGAAACGAAGACCCAATACAGCCATAAATAAATAAATAATTTTTTAAAAAAAATAAATAAATAAAGTTTAAAAAAAAGAACACAGGCCAGCTTTTGAATTGGTGACTTAGGATCAGGTGTTCATCTCGAGCCCAATTTCTTGTACTCAGGTGGTAGGGTAATGGAGATTTAATGTTAAAGAAACCACCTTGGAAATGGATTGTGGCAGGCTTGGATTAATGTCTCCAACCAAAGGATAATTTCAGGTATAGCACTCAGTGTCTTTCTTAGTAGAGGGTTTTTTCATTCATTATTTCTTTTTAGCTTGATATTCACAAAATTCTATCCTGTGTATGGAGAAGGTATTCTATCCCTCATTTTAAAATAAGAAAACTTAAGTCCAACAAAACAAAGTCATCCACCCAAAGTAACCCAAAAGATAGTGTGAAAGCCTGGACCATATTCTTTGACTCTGAATTATTCTTTTGCTCTTTTTACTACATTACATAATCATTGTGGTCCTCCATTGCCTTATATTTTTATTATTCTTTAAAACAAAAACAAACAAACCTAAACTCTTTTGTTCTCACCATCTCAAAGACAACAATGACCAGAGGAGATAAAGATATCAAAAAAGGGGGAGAGACAGTTGCTGCCTGAAGGCTGGTAGAAGGTAAGACAATCTTATAATCAGATCATGCTCCAACTAGGATCAGTTGGTAGTGGATGCCTGTAGCTCCATGTCAAGAACTTTAAAAGCATGTCTGGTTTCTCCTGCATGAAGGGAAAGTTTCCTGATAGATTAGTAATGTCTAGGGGGAGCAGAAGATTTTATGTTTGCTTAGTGATGTCTGCTATGTGCTGTGGAAATAATAGGGGAGAAAGAAAGAGATTATTTACCATGCCAGGTCCTTATGCCAACATCAGCCATTTGAGATTATGGCACAAAATTTATTATTCTGGTGTTTCTAGTTAAATGAGGGGAAATAATCTTTGAGAGCTGATCTCTGTGGGGACCTAAATTTATTGGGGGCTTCCTATAAATTCAAATGAAGTTAAAAAGTGGAACTTTTCTTCTGAAGAGAAATTAAATATAAAATTTAGGGATTGTAATCTTTGACAAACTATGGCTGGCTTTGGTTAAAAGTACAAAATGAACAAGGATAATGGTGATGATAATGGTAATAAAGATGATAACAATAGGTCATAATGCCTAAATATAAACATTCTCTACAGAGAAGAAAGCTGATAAAGGAAAACTAACCTGAAAGATTTATACAGACCTTCCAAAATATAAAGCATCTTTCAAACTTGTGAAAAAATAATATTCTGCAGCTGTTTTTCATCTCTAAAAGAATGCTGAAGAGCTATAGGAAAATTAGAACATCATTCAATTTCCATTTTTAATTGAAAAAAATTTTAACTAAGACATATAACTGTCCTTGCACAAAAGTAACATTGCAGATGCAAAATTTTCTAGATTCTAAATTTATTTTATGATTTCTAATTTGAGATGGTATTTGTTGTTACTATTGTTTTTTCTTACTTTAAGGTTCTTTTCCACTATAGAGCATCATCCTAGAATATCTCTGCTTGGGGGGGAAAGTTAAGAGTCCATTTCAGATGATCAGTTTGAGAGTCATAGAAAACACAGGGATTTAGAAGCCTTCACTGTACCCAGATCAGCGGGAGGCTAGAAACAAGATAAGGTAGGAAAGTCTGGGAAACCAGGCAGCAATGTTCTGAACATTCCATGGCAGAAAGCAAACCTGAAGGCCACATCCCAAGGGCAACCAAATTACCTATGAGAGAACAAAACAAAACAAAAACAAATCAAATAGCACTGATTTTTATTTTCAGATAAAGTGCAATCTCATTGGAAAGCTATTTATCTCGAATAACAAAAATATAGAAAAATAAATTGACAATAAATCAAACTTGTTCATCTGGAAGAACTGCATGAGGACGAATTAAGAAAACTAACAGCCTATGTAAAAGACAATTTATACATAAAAATAAAAATATATAATATATATTTATATATTTGGTTTTTATATAGGATGCTAGTAGGTTATATATAGAGAATACATACTTCTTAGTGTATATGTATATATATTGCTTCTTAGTGTGTGTGTATATATACATATAAACACTAAGAAAAATTCTAAAATGTGTGTATGTATATATACTTGTAAGTATTCTAAGAAGACCTTCTGTAAAATAGAAGCAAAACTAAGCACAGTATTCATATGTCTTATTAAAAAATGTGGGACGTTTAAAATTGGGCTTGCCATTTCTCTGCCAGAAAAAGATATTTAGTCAATTTAAGATTGAAAAGAAAGGTGGGCACTATGTATATATATCAAATGGAAAGTAAAAGAGAAATGAAGTAAATGAATCCAGGAATTTCCAATGGAGCTCACTAGGGAGAACAGCGGAAAAAAAAAAAAAAAAAAAAAAAAAAGAGAGAAGCCAGATGAACAACAGACTCTAAGCACACACGTGATAACAAACATGCAATGATGTATAGACTCACAGCCTCTCTCCCGAAGTTAGGTCTGACTCTGCATTGGGGGCGGGAAGGGCGGTCTGCGAGGCAAAATGTATGTCAGACAGGCCCAAGGCACACATTCCTGTGGATGCCTCTGCCTCAGGTGCCTTGCCTAGATCACGAGCCAGAGAGTCCCACCTTGCCTGGATCTCTCTGAACAGAACCTCTATTCAGATCCCTAATCCACTGGTTCTCATTCACCCAAGCACCCTAGGCTCCATATTTAATCTCTGTAGATTCAGGGCACAGTATGTTTCTCTTTGCCTCAGCGGATTGTTCTGGTCTCTAGACATTATCCTTAGTTATTTAGAGTTATTATGCCAGCCTGATCCCCCCCAGCCACTGGTTACCCTCTAAAACTCACTTCCAGTCCCTTTGGCTCACAGTCAATGAAATGCTACATGATACAGTAGAACGAAGTTTCCAAGTCAGACAGACCTTGGTCCATGCCTGTTCCTTCACAAACTGCTGTGTGAGTCTCAGCAAGTTGCTTCACCTCTCTGAGTTTCAGTTCCACACTTGTAGAATTATTGTCTAGATTTACAATAACTTCTAAAACACAATTCACTGGCACATCACATACACTCAAAGTTATAGTAATTATTATTAAATATGTAAGAAAGGCCAGGAAATGCAAAAGGTTTGGCACATTCGAGGACCAGGAAACAGTGTGGCTGCAGAAGTAGCATGCTCAGGGGAAAAAGGATCACTGTTAAACATATAAAGAGCAAATGGGTTCAATTTGAACCACAGAAAGAGTGCAACAAGAAACTATTCCCAAGTCTTTGAATCACTCAGTGAGCCAATGAACAAGGGGGCACTGAATCTCTGAGACAGCATAGTAGCTAACAGGTTTCTTGCTCAGGATTGAGCTGTAGGTAGTGATTGTCACAGCAATGTTGGGAAAACGCTTGTGTTCCGGAGAACTCCTGCCTTGTAAATATGTCTCAACCTATTTTAGGCACACTTTAAGGTAGCAACTGACAACTAAATGATTGTTAAAATAGCAACTGACAACTAAATGATTCTTAGCCACCACATGTCAGTCAACCTCATAATATTCCAGCCACAAAATCTTTTCCTCCTCTGTGCTGCCATAGAAACCTGTCCCTAAACCTCTTTTTTAACAGTTCATTGACTGAAATGTATGTTTCCACATAAACTGGAACGGTTTTATCTCCAGTGCCTAGAACAGTGGGACGCAAATGCTCAATAAAAACTGTATTCAGACATTTTCTTCCATGTTTGGAATATCTTTCCCCTCTCACTTGCTTTTTTTGTGAATAACTAATCTCTCAAATAAATAGATGGATTTTCTGTGTATTTCCTCTAAACTTCACTCATCACTATCACCTATCCACCTGCATTACAGTTGTCTCTTTCCTTCTCTCTATTCCATCAGACAGAAACCTCCAGGAAACAGTCACATTCATTTTATTCACTATGCCCCAAGGACCAATAAAAGATGCTTAGTAAATACAGGTTGAATTAATTAATGTCTTGAATTCATGAAAAATGAACTTGCTCAGAGGCCAATTAGCCTCAAGTTCATTTTATAGACAATGAGGTCTGTCCAGTCAGCAAATTTAGAGCAGCAGCAGAATCACAACTCACCAAGCCTGAGTTATAACTGTGGAACTCGTCCCACTGAATTTGGCTAATTTCCTGTGGCAGACATTAAGGAAGAACTATTGGCATTTAGATTTTGTTTGTTTCATTTTGTTTTGTTCTGTAGGGGGAAATGCTTTGGCATTAGTATCAGCCATTAAAAAAATAACAGAGAAGACATAAAAGCAGAGTATCCTAAGTACCTAGAAAAAGGTGATCAAGCAAGAAAGTGAATAAAACCAATTCATCACAAAAGAACAGAAAACAACAAATTAATTCTAAGGCTCTCTGGGGGCTAAAAACAACACATGAATAAACGCTAGCTATGCCACAAAATATTCAACAACCATGAGCCTTAATTGTTCTTTTAACAGAAAGAATCAGGCCATTTATCACAGCAGTGTTTGCCTCAACATATACCACAAGCAAAATTCTCTGTGAGGGTCCGGGGTTGAGTATGTTTGGGCTGAATGCCTCATCTTGCTCTATGATTAACACGTATGACAGTGAAGAAACTAGTTCCACCGGTTTAATCCAGTGATTCCCAAATTTATTGAGCTTCAAAAAAATTTGTCCTCCTCCCTTTAACACCAATGAATACTTAAAGAAAGTAATGTTCCGTAAACCACGTTTTGGAAAATACCTGTGTATGAAGCAGGATAGAGTGGATGAAAGGGAAAATCTGGGGGTGCAGCTTCAAGATGGTGGAAAAGTAAGATGCGGAGATCACCTTCCTCCCCACAAATACATCAGAAATCCATCTACATGTGCAACAACTCCTACAGAACACCTACTGAATGCTAGCAGAAGACCTCAGACCTCCCAAAAGGCAAGAAACCCCCCACGTACCTGGGTGGGGCAAAAGAGAAAAGAAAAAATAGAGACAAAAGAATAGGGACGGGACCTGCACCAGTGGGAGGCAGCTGTGAAGGAGGAAAGGTTTCCACACACTAGGAAGCCGCTTCATGGGCGGAGACTACGGGTGGCGGAGCGGGGAGCTACGGGCCGTGGAGGAGAGCGCAGCCACAGGGGTGTGGAGGGCAAAGCGGAGAGATTCCCACACAGAGGATCAGTGCCGACCGGCACTCACCAGCCCGAGAGGCTTGTCTGCTCACCCGCCGGGGGGGGCGGGGCTAGGAGCTGAGGCTCCGGCTTCGGTCGGAGCACAGGGAGAGGACTGGGGTTGGAGGCGTGAACACAGCCTATAGGGGCTAGTGCACCAGGCTAGCCGGGCGGGAGTCCGGGAAAAAGTCTGGAGCTGCCGAAGAGACGAGAGACTTTCTCTGGCCTCTTTGTTTTCTGGTGCGCGAGGAGAGGGGATTAAAATCGCCACTTAAAGAAGCTCCAGAGATGGGCGCGAGCCGCGGCTATCAGCGTGGACCGCAAAGACGGGCATGAGACGCTAACGCTGCTGCTGCCGCCACCGGGAAGCCTGTGTGCGAGCACAGGTCACATCTCCCCTCCCGGGAGCCTGTCCAGCCCGCCAACGCCAGGGTCCCGTTTTTTTCCCTTTTTCTCTTTTTGTGAGTGTGTATGTGTATGCTTCTGTGTGAGATTTTGTCTCTATAGCTTTGCTTTTACCATTTGTCTTGGGGTTCTGTCTGTCCGTTTTTGTTTTTTACTTAAAACGCTTTTATTTTTCTTAATAATATTTTTTAATTTTAATAACTTTATTTTATTTTACTTTACCTTATTTTACTTTATTTTCTTCTTTGATTCTTTCTTTTTTTTCTGCCTTTTATTCTGAGCCATGTGGATGACAGGCTCTTGGTTCTCCAGCCAGGAACCAGGGCTATGCCTCTGAGGTGGGAGAGCCAAGTTCAGGACACTGGTCTACAAGAGACCTCCCAGCTCCACGTAATATCAAATGGCAAAAACCTCCTAGAGATCTCCATCTCAACGCCAAGACCCAGATCCACTCAACAGCCAGCAAGCTACAGTGCAGGACACCCTATGCCAAACAACTACCAAGACAGGAACACAACCCCATTCATTAGCATAGAGGCTGCCTAAAATCATAATAAGGCCACAGACACCCCAAAACACACCACCAGACGTGGTACTGCCCACCAGAAATACAAGATCCAGCCTCATCCACCAGAACACAGGCACTAGTCCCCTCCACCAGGAAGCCTACTCACTGAACCAACCTTAGCCACTGGGGACAGTCACCAAAAACAACGGAAACTATGAACCTCCAGCCTGCGAAAAGGAGACCCCAAACACAGTAAGTTAAGCAAGATGAGAAGACAGAGAAACACACAGAAGATGAAGGAACAAGGAAAAAACCCACCAGACCTAAGAAATGAAGAGGAAATAGGCAGTCTACCTGAAAAAGAATTCAGAATAATGATAGTAAAGATGATCCAAAATCTTGGAAATAGAATGGAGAAAATATAAGAAACGTTTAACAAGGACCTAGAAGAACTAAAGAGAAAACAAACAGAGATGAACAACACAATAAATGAAATTAAACATTCTCTAGAAAGGATCAATAGCAGAATAACTGAGGCAGAAGAACGGATAAGTTACTTGGAAGATAAAAAAGTGGAAATAAATACTGCAGAGCAGAATAAAGAAAAAAGAATGAAAAGAATTGAGGACAGTCTCAGAGACCTCTGGGACAACATTAAATGCACCAACATTCGAATTATAGGGGTCCCAGAAGCAGAAGAGAAAAAGAAAGGGACTGAGAAAATATTTGAAGAGATTATAGTTGAAAACATCCCTAATATCAGAAAGGAAGTAGTTAATCAAGTCCAGGAAGCACAGACAGTCCCATACACGATAAATCCAAGGAGAAACATGCCAAGACACATACTAATCAAACTATCAAAAATTAAATATTAAACACAGCAAGGGAAAAACAACAGGTAACACATAAGGGAATCCCCAAAAGGTTAACAGCTGATCTTTCAGCAGAAACTCTGCAAGCCACAAGAGACTGGCAGGACATATTTAAAGTGATGAAAGAGAAAAAACTACAAGCAAGATTACTCGACCCAGCAAGGATCTCCTTCAGATTTGACGGAGAAATTAAAAGCTTTACAGACAAGAAAAAACTAAGAGAATTCAGCACCACCAAACCAGCTTTACAACAAATGCTAAAGGAACTACTCTAGGCAGGATATACAAGAGAAGGAAAAGACCTACAATAATAAACCCAAAACAATTAAGAAACTGGTAATACGAACATACATATCGATAATTACCTTAAATGTAAATAGATTAAACGCTGTAACCAAAAGACATAGACTGGCTGAATGGATAAAAAACCAAGACCCATATATATGCTGTCTACAAAAGACCCACTTCTGACCTAGGGACACATACAGACTGAAAGTGAGGGGATGGAAAAAGATATTCCATGCAAAGGGAAATCAAAAGAAAGCTGGAGTAGCAATTCTCATATCAGACAAAATAGACTTTAAAACAAAGATTAGGGCTTCCCCAGTGGCGCAGTGGTTGGGTGTCCACCTGCCAAAGCAGGGGATGTGGGTTCGTGCCCCACTCCAGGAAGATCCCGTGTGCCGCGGGGCGGCTAGACCCATGGGCCGTGGCCACTGGGCCTGCGTGTCCAGAGCCTGTCCTCCACAGAGGGGGAGGCGACAGCGGTGAGAGGCCCGTGAACTGCAAAAAAAACAAAGACTATTACAAGAGACAAAGGACACTACAAAATGATCAAGGGATCAATCCAAGAAGAAGATATAACAATTGTAAATATTTATGCACCCAACAAAGGAGCACCTCAATACATATGGCAAATGCTAACAGCCATAAAAGGGGAAATCCACAGTAACACAATCATAGTAGGGGACTTTAACACCCCACTCTCACCAATAGACAGATCATCCAAAATGAAAATAAATAAGGAAACACAAGCTTAAAATTACACATTAAACAAGATGGACTTAATTGACATTTATAGGATATTCCATGCAAAAACAACAGAATACACATTCTTCCCGTTATACACTACCAAACGTAAAATAGATAGCTAGTGGGAAGCAGCCGCATAGCACAGGGAGATCAGCTCGGTGCTTTGTGACCACCTAGAGGGGTGGGATAGGAGGGTGGGAGGGAGGGAAATGCAAGAGGGAAGAGATATGGGGACATATGTATATGTATAACTGATTCACTTTGTTATAAAGCAGAAACTGACACACCATTGTAAAGCAATTATACTCTAATAAAGATGTTATTAAAAAAAAAAAAGGGAAAATCTGTCCCAAGAGCAGATACAAACTCATAGGTCTCTAACCACATGTAAATGTAAAGCTTTTCTAAAGAGCACTCTCTCATTACTGCTTTCAGTTCTGCTACTCGAGATACTTCTGTGTATCCTAAAATCAAGACAAGTTAGACCATAAGGAGGACTGTGGGAGATGACTGTCCTTCCCACAAATGCAATAAAACTAGTTTGTTATGAAGTGAGAAATCCCAGTAGCTTTATAATACAGCTTCCATTGTCAATCACACCTCTTAATGGATACATAGCCCCCAGCAACCTCCTAGTCCGTTTTTTGGATGCTTAGTACAAAATATGCTAAGAATTTCTTTTTCTCCCTTGCTGTTCTAACTCGGTATGGCATTTTCTATTTCAAACACATGTCTAAGGACATTTCTAGGGATTTAGAGGTAGGAGATACAGAAAGGCCCACAGGAAAAGTGACAGTCATCAAGTCGTCAAGACACAAGCTGTGCAGGTAGCAGGCAGTTTCTCATAATTGAGCTGCAACTTTAAAAAACTTCGTGTCATGGACTGAATGTGTGTTCCCCCAAAACTCGTATGTTGAGCCCTAGCCCCCAGTGTGGTGGCATTAGGAAGTTGGGCCTTTGGGAGGTGGTGAGGATTAGATGAAATCATGAAAGGAACCCTCATGAATTCACGAATGGGATTAGTGTGCTAAAGGAGTCAAGAGAGAGCTTACTTCCACTCTGCTCTCTGTCACATGAGGATACAAGGAGAAAAGGGCAGTCTGCAACCCAGAGGCAGGTCCTCACCAGAACCCAACCAACCTTCCACCCTCATCTGGGACTTCCAGCCTCCAGAACTGTGAGAAATAATTTTCTGTTGTTCATAAACCATCCAGTCTATGGTATTTTTGTTATAGCAGCCTGAATAGACTTAGTTGCATGATCCAAAAGTGTATTAATGTGAAAAAAATGATTTAAAAAGCATATCATTGTGAAATGAATTTAGCATTTTCAGAGAAGTTTTAAATTTACAGAGAATCTGTAACCATTCCTTTAAATGGTAAGCTTTCTTGGGAATTTTGTCAAGGTGTGCTCAACATTTATTAAGCATTTTCAGTATGACAAAATATATTAGAGATGCAAAAATGCAAGGGGCTGCCCGATGGAAGTTCACAGAAATGGTGGAAATGAACCTGTATGTTAAATAATTGAAATACTGTGTAATACATCTTCTAATCAGATAAGATCACACAGATTAGCATGATGAGATGAAGTGATTAGCCAGGCTTGGAAGAGTAAGGGAAGGCTACGTAACAGAGAAGATGCTGGAGTGACCTGTTGGAGGATTACTAGAAGTGTGCTAGATGGACATGTTCGAGAGAGGCATTCTGAGGAAGTGAAATCACGTAAGATACTTGAAACAGTCTGGTCAGTTCAAGACACTGTGAGGCAATGAGTGTTGGAGGTTATGAAGAGGCTGGCAGAGGAGAGGCCAAAGCAAGGAAGTGACATGGGTCTGCCCACTCTCCCCTAGGATGTAATAACAACTTTAACCATTTTTAAGTTATTTCACATCTGTCAACCAAGACTATTTTCTTCCTCATTTAAAAGATAAATTAAATGCCATAATAAGAATTTAACTTCACAGAGTTTTTATAACAGTAAGCTATGACCAGAACTCAACTCTTTACCCTACAGTCCTTTCTACTGGATAACAGGAGCTTCCGAGTGAAACCAGAATTGATTTCTACCAAAAAAAAAAAAAAAGAAAAAATTAACTTTTCAGGCACAAAATGGCAAATGGCTATTTTCAAGGAAGAACAAAGTCCTTATCAACTCAGAGCAAGAAAGCAACAGGCCCCAAACTGCACACACCTTTCCTTCAAGCCATGAACCCCTGTCCTGGTGTTCCAATCTGAGCTGATGGAGGCCCTCCTGCAATACCACTATGTCAGTCTCACAAAAGAGAGACAGTTGTCAGTGGATCCATTAAGGTTCTTTGGCTGCAAGCAAAATAAATAGAATTTGGTTATCTTAAGGCAGAAAGGAACTTATTTGAGAGACCTGGGACGGCTCACGGAAGTGAAGGAAAGCGAATACGACATACTTCTAAGAGGGCCCAGCTAGAGCACCTTCAGGAATCATAATGTACTACAAGAACTCTGGTCAGTCTCCTTCTGACACCCTCATCAAGATGGAAGAACTGCAACTATTTTTGGTCTTTCTCATTTCCCTTAAGATTCAAAATCCAGGGACAGAGGATCTGATGCCACTAGCTTGCACCCCTAGTCTACCCTTTAGCCAAGGGAAGGCAGGACACCCAAATAAATACTGTATGATGAAGGAGAGATAGTTTTCCTAAGCAAAATCAGGATGCTGATACCAACGTAAGAGAGAGGAGACACTGAGCCAACAAAATCAATCAAGGCCACCATAATCCTTTATCATTTTTCTGCAAATGCTATCACACACCTGGCAATTTATAAATAGTCATCCCACTTATTCACTGAAATCTACACCCTGTACCCACATAAATAGGATAAGATGGAAGAGGTATTACAAGGGAGGGAGGCATGAGAGTAGTTAAGAGCAAGATCCAGGGAGGCAAACTATGGGATCAAGTCTCAGTTCCACCATTTACTAGTGGTGAGAATTCAGCCACGTTTCTTAAATTCTCTGTGCCTCAGTTTTCTCAGCTATAAAAATGGGATGATAATATTAGAGCTATTGGCAGAAAATACGAGCTAAAGCATGTGATGCATTTAGTGCTATGCTGGCATCCTATAAGCACTCAGTAAACATTAGTTATTATCATTTCACTGTCTGGCACTGTGACATCTATAGATATTTTTCTCCTCCTTTTAAAAGTTCTTGTTTTGATTCTTGTTTTCTCTAGATCCTCTTACATAACATCACAATGTCACAATGTCTTATGAAATTCAGGGTGAGAAGTATCTTTGCTTTTCTTTACCACCTTGTTTCTCTCCTACCTGAAAAGAATAGTCAAGACACCATTTACATTTCAAACTAACATTCTGTCACAATTATTCAGCATGGGCAGCATTCAGAATATACCTTCAGTGATTTTTTTTTCTGAGAGGTATACAACTAAGGTTAATAGAGGTGACATTTTCAAAATACATCTGCCCTGAGCCACATAAAAGGATTATTTTAAGAGGACACAGGGCATAGGACACACCCTGATATTAAAAGGCCTAGCAACTAAAATTACTTTTACAAGCTCCCACACGTAACAATTTTCATTGACTCTGATTTTTCTATCTAAATTATTTTTTTCCCCTTGTTCAGGGAGGTCTAAAAAAATGAGTAGGAAGAAGAAAAATCCTTTCATTTGCAAACCATTGCACAGACACCACCTGCACCTTTTGAGCATTTAAAAGTAAATGACTTTGTCCTTTTGTTGTTCCTTTTTTCTCTGTTTTTCTCTGCAGAGTTGAGTGACAGCAGTATCAGTACAAAAATAAAATACCTATTTCCCCTCATCAAGTCTCACTGCTTTTTAAATTACCTTCGATAGTCTTCATTTGTAAATACCCTATCTATGAGAACAGATGCCTTGAAATTTGCTAAAGAAAAGGGTAGCTTTCTCTGCTTTTTAATCAAAAAAACATATCTTCAACATAAGTAAAACAGAGGAAGATTTCTGATTTTTGAAAAACTTTCTGGCCCTAAAATGCTTATTTTTTTAACTTGTTCAAACTTTAAGATAGAGGATAAAGTTCAAAATTAGACTAGACAGTTTTTTGTTTTTGTTTCAATTACATTCCTGGGATAGACATTTGAAATAAACTTCAAGCTAACAAATTGTTGGTCAAAATGTTCTCAGAAGTATTTCAAAGTCCAAGATTATATCTTTATTCTCTTAACAATTGTTTAAGAGTTTATCTCCATTAAATCATTCAAATTATTATTCAAAAGCAGCTACCTGCTTTTGACTCTTAACTGGCTCTGGTGACTTAGTATCTTAATGCATACTTTTGCTTTTAAAGTTCTTTAAATTGGCTTAATGCTATTTACGTATTACATAATTCAAAGACTAACAAACCAAGATATTAGAGAAGTAATTTTTCAGTTCTTTCATTTCTTAATTAAGACTGCAGTACTCACATAAGAGAGCTCTAGATAATCTAGACATCTCTAGAAATAGGCTAGTTGCCCCATCTTATAGGAAAAAGGAAACAAAAAGCTGACAAAATTTTAGATATCATAGTATGACATGACGTCTTGCTTGGTGCCAATTTTGCCCCTATTCCCTAACCTTTTTCAATTAAGCTTATAATTTAAGAGATAGAGTAATGGAGAAGTTTAACAGGGTGTCTCTGATTGTAGATCCTCCTGATGTCTCACAAAAAAAATTCTCATCAATATTCACACATAATAACGATTTTTTAAAAAAGCTTAAAGATGAACAAACATGTTATTTCCAAAATCTGGGAGGATTCCCACAATGCTATGGCTTATGAAACTGGACAAAGAAAAAAAAAATGCTTCAGTTCATCAGACAGAGCAACCCAGATAACAGAGAGGAAGAGATTTTATTCCTTTTCCACTCGGGTCTGATGCCTGAGAGACCCAGGATCTGGAAAATAAGAATATAGGGTGGGCATTCAGCTACTAAAAGAGATGGACAGGACACTGCCTGTTTCTACCCTCTCCTTACTGGACCACTGGATTTCTGCTATTGGCCAGCATCCACCTGCCCCCTTTACAATTTCAGAAGAATTTCCCGTATTGTGTGTTGTATTCATTTCCTAGGACTCCAATAACATATTAAAACAAACCACGTGGCTTAGAACAACAGAAATTTATTCACTTACAGTTCTGGAGTCTGGAAGTCTGAAATCAAGGCATAGGGAAGTCCATGCTCTCCCTGAAGGCTCTAGAGGAGGATCCTTCCCTACCTCTTCCTAGCTTCTAGTGGTTGCCTGCAACCCTTGATGTGACTTAGCTTGCAGCTACATCACTCCAATCTCTGCCTCTATTGTCATGTGATGTTTTCCCTGTGTAGCTGTGTTCAAATTTCCCTCGTCTCATAAGGACACCAGTCCTTGGATTAGGGGCCCACCCTAATCCAGTACGCCTCATGTTAACTGGATTACACCAGACCCTTTTTCCAAATAAGGTCACCTTCACAAATTCTAAGGGTTAGGACTTGAACATATCTTTTGAGGGGACACAATTCAACCTACAACGTGTGCGTTTTGGTGTGAGGCAGTGCCCTGTGGCCCTGTACTGCAGAAGGAGTCAGACTGTCCCACTTTCCACCCAGGCACATGACCTGATAGATCTCAGCCCACTGGATGATCCCAGCCCCTATATTAAAGTTTGACCAAGTGGCACAAAGGCGAAAGACATTTAAATTTCATGCCCAAATGCAGCAGTGATGCCCATCTAGTATCCCAATAATTGTACAATTCTCTAATTTCTTCCAAAAATATCAAATCCCTCTGGCTTATGCAACCCAGAATCAGTTTGTCATTTGGGAAGAACAACTCTCAAAAATATAAATAGGAGACATAGAAAGAAGAAAGGCAGAGATATATCTCCCATAGAAGGTGTAGTCTCTGCAAGAAAAGAATGTAGTCAAAGAAAAGCTAAGAAAGGAAGATCTTGAAAGAAGTACCTACTGAAGTATGTATATGGAATCAGTTCGAAATGTTCAGGGTCCAAGCAGTAGGGTTTAAGAATCCCTGTATCTTGGAGCTTGGGATAAACACACACACACTACTATATATAAGATAGATAACCAACAAGGACCTACTGCATAGTACAGGGAATTCTACCCAATATTCTGTGATAACTTTTATGAGAAAAGAATCTAAAAAAGAATGAATATATGTATATGTATAACTGAATCACTGCTGTACACCTGAAACTAACACAACATTGTAAATCAACTATACTCCAGTAAAATTAAAATATTAAAAACAAAATCCCTGTATTTAAATCTATAAAGCATCGGAAAGAGAGCTACTTTCTTATGGTTGATTTGACACAAGAATTTAACAAGCAGGGAAGACCCATGAGAAATGTACACAACCCTCTGCTGGTAAACATTGAATCTGGATAAGTGTCTCCTGACTGGGGGATAGAGAGATAGACAGAGAGAGATGTGTCCTCAAAGAATGATGATATATGCAGAACATTCAGAAGAAAAATCGCACTGAAGAATCATAAGAAGACCATGACACTGAAAGGGATCTACTAGTAGAAACAAAGGAAAAACATTATAAATGCTACAGCACTCCTCAATAAGATGCCAGAATATATAACCTGTGTAAAATAAGAGCAGAAAATCAAATGCAAAGTAGACTGAGAAGAAAAAAGCAGTATAATGTTATGAAAATATAATGGAATGAAATAAATCAATTAAATTTAAGAGTTTAATAATCCATGGATTAAAGACTATGTATTAAAGAATAGAATTGACAATATTGTGAAAATTGGGCACGGAGGTATGTTAGGTTTAGTTTGGTTTGGTTTGATTTTCCATCAAGACAAAGGTAAACACCTATCAGACTAAAATGCAAATCAAGCAAAATACCGAGTAGAGTTGGCTCCTACTCCTAAATTCCACATTTATCATGCATCTCTTAACAGAGGTGTCTTCTACAATCAAAGTAAGAATCAAGTGAGGGAAAAAATTCCTTTGTGTCTTGAAACACTACAAACTGTATTATAAACTGACAATTGGTTTGCCATACTTATCTGATACTTTGAAAGAACAGCATAGGGTTTTAGATCTAAATCTTTGAACAAGTCAATTTGGAAAGATGAGCCTAACTGAACACGTATTTGAATGGAAATGGATAAACTAAACCTCAACATGCTGTGAAAAGATAGTATACAGTAAAGCCTCATAGAAACATCTTCTTATACCCTTTCCTCCTTGTCTCAACTTGTTCCATAAAATAGAAGCTTTCGTCAAAACTTCAGCTTTCTCTAGGAAGAGCTGGATAAAAAAAGCTTCCACACTTCTCTTCACCCATTATTGGATTCTCTCCATAGGAAGAAAAGCTATAAATGGTTGGGGAGTTTGGTGACAGTCTGACATGCATACATTTACTTTCTTATACTGAAGTTCTCAACTAGGGGTGATTTTGGCTGCCAGGGAAGATTTGGCAACATTTTGGCTGCCAAGGGAGATTTGGCAACATCTGGAGACATTTTTCATTTCCACGACTTTGGATGGGGGTTGGAGGGCAGATACCACTTGCATCTGGTGGATCAAGGCCAGGGATGCTGCTAAGCACCCTACAACACACAGGACAGCCTCCCACAACAAAGAAGCATCCAGCTCAAAACGTCCATGGTGCAGGGTTGCTGCACCACATGGAGATCGCTGCTTCTTCATGGTCCTGTCTCATGTTCTTCCTTCTTCTTGCCTATTTCTACTTCCCATCTCATGAAATGAGGAAATCAAGGAGGATCTACTTAAATTTTCCACCTTCACCTGGTTGGTAAGCTGTATCTGCATGAGAACCAGGAGGCCCTGTTTGTTCATGAGGTACCAATATGGCTTTGTAAGTGGCAGTTTGAATCTCACAGAAGATGAGCAGGCAGATTGGCCCCTATATTTGCTGTGATAGGATCACTCTAACAGAATATTTGATCAGCCAGTATCTCTTCTTCTAATCATGGGAAAGACTCAGAGAGAGAGATGGGTTTGGAGAGTGGGATCAAGATTCCTATCAAGTGTAAGATACTTATTGGATATCTAAATGCAAATGTCAAGGAAGCAATTGGACATATGAGTTTGGGACTCTGGGAGAGGTGGAATTGGAGATGTAGATTTGGAAATTATCAGTGATAGTTAGTTGAAACCATGTAACTGGGTGGATTCTTTAGGAAATCAGGATAGATTAAAAACAGAGGACTGAGAACTTAACATTCCAGTGTATCAGTATTTGGAGGTCAGAAAAAGGGAGAAGAATCAGCAAGAAAACTGAGAACCAGAGTCTGCACAATTTAAGGAAGCTGTCTTCTGAGAGAATGAGACAGACATTCAGAGAAAGGAAAGGACTGAAGGAACCCTTGAGAGATGGAGAAAAAGATCTCAGTTCTTGTCTAGATGGACATTAATTATTTTCCCTGTCCAACGTCCAGCCATAAATCTTAGTTTAGGTTCCCCAGGAGCAGAGCCTGAGAAGGAGTTAATCATTAAGGCTGTACTCTCAGGAAAAAGGGAGTGAGGGAAGAACGATGGGAAGCGGGGAAAGCTAATCAAGGTTGTGCTCTCCACTAGAACTTTGAAACATGACGTGCATCATGAACATATTCCCTCCTTGAGAAAAGAGGCAGCCCTTTGTGCCCTTGAATCAAACAGTCACGAGATGCAAGCTGCTGAAGAAAGGGATGATTTACTTTCTGGATGAGCTGTTTCCTTTGGTGAAGGCAATTAACTGGAGAAGAGGGAAGCTCTGAGCTGTTAGCAGCCAACAGTCACAGCAGCTCAGGGATGGATGCCCCAACTTGGTAAATGGATCTGGGAGGAGCACCAACAGCACCTACTGCATTTCTCCTGTTAATAAACCTCACTGTTCCCTCAGGGAAGCATTCTTCCTTTACTCTCAGCTTGTTCTAGTGGGGTTGACTCTACTCTTCCCACCCCAACTCCAGTGATCAATAGACATGAGCAAGGCTTCCAACTAACAGGGTCTTAATTATGGGTTTAGCCACCAGTTCATGACCCAGTTTGAAACGGTGAGGGCCAGACCCAGAATTTTTGTAAGAACTCTTAGGAGAGGGAATATCTCTTCACTACGGTTGCTAAGATCTGAGGATGTAAAGCAAAGTTGCAACTTTATCACCAGAAGGAAGGAGTCTACCTAAGAATGAAGCCAAATGAGAGGAAAGCTCTGTTTAGGGACAGAGACAAACTCCTGACCTTGTCTGTGCACCTGGATACAAAAATACTGATTCACTCATGCTTTGGTTTGTGACACAATCCCTCTTTTGCTTTGGCCAGCCTGAGTTGAGTGTCTGTCTCTTCTACTCACCTGGAGGTCTAGCTATACTGCCTTAAACTGACTTCTCTGTGATTCCCCTCTCTTATTTACAGTAAGTCCTCAAGCAAATTTGAATAGCTCTCTTTTCTTTGCAACCAAACATGCACTGACACATATAATATACACAGATTAACTGTTCAAAGATTATAATACAATTAAGTGAACAACCTCAAAATAGCACCAAACATACTTTGATCTTTCCTAGATGACTTAGAAGGCCCTTCAGAATAATCCAGTGCCTTTGGGTTATGTTTTATAAGGTACCTTGAGGATTCTTTTAAACTCTAAACTCTCAACTTTAACCTGACTACTTCATTTAAGTGCTTTCCAGTCACTTCATTGTTTTTTGAATCTTCTTACATTGTTTCTTACATTACAAATATCATTATATTTTCCATTTGGAATAAATATTAAAGGGAGAAAAACAGATTTTTACTGGCATTTTTCCAAAATAAAACAAAATAACTATCCCTTGATCCACTGCTGTGTGAAAAGCCAATATTAGGACTAGAGATTGTGTTCTACTTTGGTTGTGTATGTTCTTTTGTCTGATTTAACTTATATAAAATGCTATAAGAAATCAGTTATTTCTACTATAACTGTTATAAAATGCTAGTTAGAAGTCACTTATTTCCTCTACTTAACCCATTGTTCACAAACCATTTATCAAAATTTTGCTAATATACACTGATCCAGCACAAATCTAGGGAGAAAATATATCACAACTGACCTTGTTGAAAATCTAACAGTTTCATTTAAGCCCTTATTCGTATCTGTGCATGTGTCCTTCTACATTATGGTTTCAACATACTGAAGCTGTTCTTTGACCCCAAAATGGCCTTGTTCATTCATTCATGTTGATTTCAACCCCGTGCAGTTACAGCAAAGGCTGAATACTGAGTCCCCTGCCCAAGCCTCCTCTCTCATAAACATTCATAGCCGTCTGACTAGGCATTAAGTTATTGATGGAACTTTACAAGTTTAACTTTTTAAAGAGAGATCAATGAGAGCAAATAGGTCATAAAGAATCTTAGATATTTAGTGCAAAAATAATAATTAATAATAATAATATCATGCATCCAAATAAATGCTACGAATGCAATTAGAAAGACTATGCATGATGAGATAAAAAGGCTACTGGGAAAAATGTGATGATGGATAGATTTTTGTGCCTGTTTGTTTTTTATTAATATGACATCACTCAGTTACAAGAGTCCTTTTCTCTCTGCATTTTGTAGCCAGAGGAGAACCTTCAGATGGGATGAATTTTCTTTGATTCCACCTCCCCACAATCCTCTGAGCTCCTCTGGGAGCAATGTCAATTATACCATCGTCAATGCAAATGGCATTTTAAAGAGTTAGTACAGTGGGCAGAGAATGTTAATGCTGCTCAGAAGTGCCAATGCGCACTGCAGGCTTTCCCCTAAAGTCTGCAGCCCATCACATGCCTTTATTCATTCAGATCTAATCCTATTAACTGAGAGGACAGGCCACTGGCTTGCTCTCTGCCTTTGTCACTCAAACTTACCCATTAAAAACAATCCATTTTCTAAAGTCGGACAGTGTGGAAATCAGGTTTGGCAGCCAAAAGATAAACTCCTATATACAGAGAATGATAATGAGAAGCCTGCTGGCTTTCTTGCTTGATGGGTTATTCTTATTAAGATAAAATGTGTTCCAGAAGTGACTCAGAAACATGGAAATAAGCTAGTCCATAAAAAGTTATGGGAGCTTAGGCTTTCAAATTAAGGAAACAAATATGATGAACATGAACTCAAACTCAGTAGAAAAGTGTCATCACTAGAAAGTCCTTCTTCTATTGTGTCTTCTTAATGTTGCAGTATTATAAAGAAAAATCTCATTCCATTATCATGAGAATTTAGATGGCTTGATAATTGAATCATCTCTACTAAGCTCTTATGTAATGAACACTTCATTTGTGGTAACAAATAAAGCCTATAAATAAATAATTACCTTACTTTGATGGAGCATCTACCATG
This sequence comes from Neophocaena asiaeorientalis asiaeorientalis, assembly GCF_003031525.2. Lineage (NCBI taxonomy): Eukaryota > Metazoa > Chordata > Mammalia > Artiodactyla > Phocoenidae > Neophocaena > Neophocaena asiaeorientalis. The sequence continues at coordinate 11,323,673 of NW_020173979.1, read as the reverse complement.
TACAAGGCACTGTGCTAGGCACGGTAAAAGGCATAAGAAAGCGTAAGATGAAAGACACAGGTCTTACCCAAAGAAATAATGTTGTATTAGAGAAAACAATAACCAGAATGCAAAAAAGATATAAAACTGTGGACTGTCATACAAAGCAAATGTGTGTATATAGCAATCCTATAGAAACTCAAAAAGCAATAAAGACATGGGAATAGCCCATACTGGGTCTGATTAAGATCAAGTGATGGACCTTAAGTATTAGGATATTTATTTTATTCTCTAGGTAGTGAAGATCTAAAGAAACTTTGAGCAGAGAGGTGACATGGTGAAGCATCAAAGGAAGATAATACTGTTAGTAGTATATGTATTGGACTAGAAAGAGAGTTTACCCACTGATGGTATGTGAAATGATTTTAGGTGGTACCTGAACATGGAATTAAGTAACATTGAATTACACAGTGAAAAGTATATTCTATTTTAATTTTCATTTTCAGAAGACTTGAAGGAGTTTTGGGTTTAGTACTAATATGACTTTAACAGCTCTATAACACTTTGTTAATATCCTTTTTAACAAAGACAGAAAGCAATCACATCCACTTCAAATTCAATAAAATTGTTTCTATTAAATCTGCATTTACTTTTATATTTACCATCTATTTATGGCAAATGGCACTCTTTTCCTATTTATATAAATAAATAGAAATAATACTATAACGCTTCCATTGCAAATAAAATAAAAATTAATTTAAAGGGAAATTAAGTATATAATAGTACATGTGTTGTGCATATATAGCAAAAATCAAGAAATGGAATGCAACTGAGTTAAGTTTGGAAAACACAGACCTAGGCTAGGAGCCACTAAACATTTTCTTAAAGAAATACTTGTACGTGCGCAAAAAAAGTTTGTTCCAATATGTTCACTACAGCCTTGTTATAATACAGAAAAACTGAAAAAAAAACTAAATATTCCTAAATAGAGAAGAAGTTAAATAAAATATGGCACCACTATTTTAGATTACTTTGCAGCTGTTCAAAGAACAGGAAAGAAATATAATACATGTATTTATGTGGAAAGATCACCAAGTCTAAAAAAAAAAGCAAACAAAACAACATAAAATCATGTGTTTGATACAATCCCAATTATTTTTTGAAATATGTAAGTAAGTGCATGTAAATGCACAGAAGAAGAACTGGAAAAATAATCATGATAGTTAATATTGTTTAGCTCAGGGGAAGTGAACGTGGAATCCAAAGGTGAGGGTGGGGGGAAGATAGCCACATCTTCTTTAATTTATTGCTGGATTGTTTGAATTTAAATTCATGTATTTTTGAATTACTGTTGTAATTTTTTAAATACTTAACAAGGGAGACCTTCAGGTAAATTTCCATTTATTTAACTCCCTCCCAAAACTACACTAAAAGATCAGAAAAAAACTTTTTAAAGGGCACAAACCACAAGGACAAAGAAAAAAGGAACAACTGCAGCACAGTTTTGAAAGCTGGATGAGTGGGAAAGAATCTAAAGAAAGCTCAGTCCTAAACCACCAGTGGAAGAAGCCAGGAAGAAACCCAATATGCTTTGCAGAATCTACAAAGGCTCTAGAATTGGCAACATTAGGTCCTCTGGGAATGGATGTGGAAGTGAAACTAAAAACAAGAGGACAGTTGGAAAGATGGTTAAAGAAGTACTCGGAGAATTCTTAAATTCAGTTACACCCCTATCCCTTCCCTGTTCCATACAGTCAGTCTGTGCATTATCTCTGCCCCAACAGGATAAAAGGGTCTTATCCTCTACAGGAAATAAGATAGGTTTACTCTCTAGATGGAGAACAAAAGGCATAGATGATTAAGGGTGAAGATAATAGATGGAAAAAGAGGGATTCTCCATCAGGAGTTGCCTCAATGAAAGGGCCCACTGAGATCAAACTATAATGGAGTCCACAGTCCAGAAGCCCCACACATGCGCTCAGGAGCTTCCTGTCAGCTGTGTATTGCCCCAGTCTTGAAGGATCACCAACATCAGAAAAAAAGACTCAAACATGTAAGGTAGGGTTTGAAAGAAATAAAAGCAACTTGGAGGACACAGTCTTTGCAAGGAGAATAAAACTTTAAACAAACTATCCTTGCTTTACTCAAAAGATAAGGCAAGCTATAATATATATGAAATAAGAACATGGTACTATTAAAAGAAGAAAGAGGAGGAAAAGAAGTGGGAGGGGAGGAGGAGAGGGAGAAAGAAAAGAAAGAACAAAAAAAGAGCTACTGGGAAAAATAAATATATACACACTTATATGTACATAGTACATATACATACGTGTGTGTTTATATACAGGGGTGTGTGTATGTAACTCAATGGAATAGATAAAAGAAGAAGGTAAGGAAATCTCCCAGAAATTGAACAAGACTTCAGAGAATACTTGTACCTGTATTTATTATATTTATGTGCTTTTTTTTTCCAGAGTGGTTTGCTCGTAGATTAACACAGTATACTTCATTGGCCCATTTGCATATCTTGATCTTTCAATTTCCCAGTTTCCTCTAACACTTACCGTTCCATTATCACCTCAAGGGCTAATTTTTCTATAGAAAGTTCCAATTTGTATTTCCCATTTTGACTTCCAATCCAATTTCCCAATCTAAAAAAAAAAATGTTAGAATGTAAATCTCTCATTTCTCTGCTTTTGGCCCCTGGAGAGGATGAAGACGACATCTCTTGTAAAAAGAAGGGAAGAAAGAATTTAGTTTTTATTTGTTTACATCAATTTCTCCCACTTGAATGTAAATTACATCTCATAATCATGTACTCCGTTTTGTTTTCCCACTGCTGGAATAGTGCCCAGTGAAATATAAGAGGATGGAAAATACTTCTCCAATGAATGACTGAACAAATGAACAAACATATGCCAGGTGGATGTGTCTTTTACAAGCACCATTGCAACTTGGGGAATGAATGGATATAGTAACAAAGAAGCAGTGAGAAATAACTCTGACAACCACAGACTTTATCTCTTATGACACTTGTTTTGAAAAATCTCAAGTAAGTTATCTCTGCAATTAACCCCATTTCCCCAGCATAACTCTAATCAGACCATACTTGGAGGTACAATAGTCAATCTCTGTAATGGCTCTCTTTATATACATATTTGTGACCCAGGGATTCCCATCTGTTATAGGATACCCTTAGGAAAATTCCCTATATGGGCTTATGAGCCCTCACTCTGGCCTCATGACAAGCATTTTTTTCTTCTTCTTGTTAGAAGCAGATGGTTCAACAGGCTGTGAGTTATTCTTTTTCACTTAATGCTTTCTTAATTTTAGCAAAGTAATGCATCCACGTGGCTTTCAAGTCACAATCAGATGGTGGGGTAGAGAGTGGGCCATTTGGTTGAGGAGTACCCAACTGTCAGCATTTGTGGGTTCCTCCTGTTGGGGGTATAAGCCTGGCTGTCAGTATTCTGAAAGCATTTCAGGAGAATAGGGATAGGGGAGCTCACCATTCAAGCTGCAGACATTCAACATCTCACTGTGATCCCCAGCTGTACAAACCTCTCCAGTGTGAACATCCCATTTTCTACCAGGATAGACAAGGAGCAGCTTCTAGGCTAAGAGGGCTAAGAGAGGTCATCTAGGGGTCTAAATGCTCATGACACAGAAGTTTAAATGAATCCCCATTTTTAACTTCTTGCCATGCTCCCTTTTTAAAACTACCTGGTATCTCTAATACCTACACCTTTCTAGATGCCAGGACATAATTTTCCTCTTCTCTCATTGGCTTCATCCACTGCAGGCTTTAGTTTCAGCTTTCTCAGGTTGGCTAATTCAGTGTCTACTATTCCATCTGCATTCCCTTCCCAAAATGTCCTGTGTTGTCCTCTTCTGTTTCACTCTTTTAAATAAGCACATATTTTTATTCATTTTGGGGGACTTAGGAGGGTGTGAAAATAAATGCATGTGTTCAATCCTCTGTATTTAAGTGGAAGCCCTTAGTCAATGTCCACAAGTCAATGCTTGTGTGCACTTCTAAGAGATAAGTTGTATATCTGCATTGAAAAAAGAGAATGTATAATGTCTTTAAGTCTACTGCTCAAGGACTCTTTCTTTAGAAACTGTGTCTTTGCTTTTTTCAAGATTTTATAAAACAATAGTGGGGGGGTGGAGTCAAGATGGCGTACTAGGAGGACACAGAATTCATGTCTCCTCACAACTAGGGCACCTACCAGGCACCGGTGGGGGACAGAGATACCTAAGGGGGTGGGAGGAACCCCCAGCAGCCAGGTAGGGCATGGAGCATGGGGGGAGGAGAAGTGGAGGCAGGACAGGACTGGCACCCCTCAGGGGCGACTAGGGGAGGGGAAGGGATCCCACGCTGGAAGGGGGAAATTGGGGAAACACTTGGAGGGCAGAGGATCAAAAGAGAGTGTGGCCAGGTTTCCCCTGCCCACTTGGACCCCCAGGAACCTGCTGAGATCCCAGGCCTGATCCTCTGCCCACGGAGGCCCCCTCCAGCCGCGCAGGTCCTGAGGGAGTGGGAGGGAGGGAAGGGGGAGCAAAAGTAAAGGCCGGACCTCTGGGATTGGCACCCTTGAGGGGTGGCTGGGGGAGGGAAGGAGTTCCTACACCCAGTGGGACCCACCCATGATTACGAGTCAAGCAGCGACGGGGGAGACCCTGGGGGAGACGGTCAGGGAGGGGCATGAAGGAACGGAAGGGAACGGAGTCAGTGCTTTCCCTGTTCCACTTAGGCACCGGGAAGCCTGCTAGGCTCCTGGGCCTAATCCTCTGCCCTCGGAGCCTCCCTCCTGCTATACAAAGCCCAATCCCCGCCCCTACACCCCCACCCAGGGCTCCACTTCTACACTCCCACCCAGGCCCCCACCTCTACACTCAGAGACCCCCTCCAACGCACTGGGCCTAAACCCCACCCACACACTCTCACCCAGGGCCCTACCTCTAAACTCCAGAACTCCACACTCCAGAGGCCCTCCTTCCGATGTGCTGCCTCTCCTCTTCCATGCAGGTCCTACGCAGAGGCCCTGCCCCATGCTTTAACATCACCCCACCTAGGGCCCACCTGCAGGGCCTTTTCGGTCCTAAGCCTAGGCCCGGCCACACACTGAAAACTCACCCCCCCCACACACCTAGGTCCCATCCACCATAAACCCCTTCCCTGCCTAAGCCCCCCCTCTCCATCCCCCCCCCCACCGCCCTACCTAAACCCTACTCCCATAGCCAAGGCTTTTTTTTTTTTCTTTGCATTTTTCCTCTTTTAGATGGGGGTCTGTTTTACCTTGTTGATCCATTGCTGTTGATTCTTTTATATTTTTACTAATAAATCTTTTATTTTTCTAATTTTATTTTATTCTTTATACTTTGTTAGTGCTCTCTCCTTTTGACTTGTCTGTCTCCCCTTCTGTTTTTTTCTTTTTTCTGTTGTGGTTTTATTTTACCTTATTGTAGTTGTTTCAATTATAGTTTTATTTTTCCTAATACGTTTTTTATCTTTCTAATTTTTTTTTTATTCTTTGATATTGTACTGCTCCTTTTTTTCTTTCTTTCTTCCTTTTCTTTTTTTTCTTTACCACGCCACAAAGCTTGCAGGATCTTGGTTCCTAGGCCAGAGGTCAGGCCCGAGCTCCTGTGGTGGGAGCTCTGAGTCCAAATTGCTGGATTAATAGAGAACCTCAGACCCCAGGGAATATCAATTGGAGTGAGGCCTCCTGGAGGTCCTCGTCTCAGCACCAAGACACAGCTCAATCCAAATGCCTGAAAACTCCAGTGTTTGACATCTCAGGCCAAACAACCAGTAAGACAGGAACACATCACCACACATCAAAAACCAAAAAAAAAATTAAATGACAAAAATATTTATTACATACAAAGGAGCAAGGTACAAACCTACAAGACCAAATAAATGAAGACGAAATAGGCAACCTACCAGAAAAAGAATTCAGAGTAATGATAGTAAAGATGATCCAAAATCTCAGAAACAGAATGGAAAAAATACAAGAAACATTTAACAAGGATCTAGAAAAACTAAAGAGCAAACAAACAGTAATAAACAGCACAATTACTGAAATTAAAAACACTCTAGAAGGAGTCAATAACAGAATAACTGAGGCAAGAAAAAGGATAAGTAACCTGGAAGATAAAATAGTAGAAATAACTACTGCAGAGAAGAATAAAGAAAAAAGAATGAAAAGAATTGAGGACAGTCTCAGAGACCACTGGGACAACATTAAACACACCAACATTTGAATTATAGGGGTCTCAGAAGAAGAAGAGAAAAAGAAAGGGACTTTAGAGAAAGAGAGAAAAGAGAAAGAGAAAATATTTGAAGAGATGACAGTCGAAAACTTCCCTAACATGGGAAAGGAAATAGTCAAACAGGTCCCGGAAGCACAGAGAGTACCATACAGGATAAAACCAAAGTGAAACATGCTGACACACATATTAATCAAACTATCAAAAACTAAATTCAAAGAAAAAATATTAAAAGCAGAAAGGGAAAAGCAACAAATAATATACAAGGGAATCCCCATGAGGTGAACTGCTGATTTTTCAGCAGAAACTCTACAAGCCAGAATGGAGTGGCAGGACATATTTAAAGTGATGAAAAGGAAAAACCTATAACTAAGATTACTCTACCCAGCAAGGATATCATTCAGATTCGACAGAGAAATTAAAACCTTTACAGACAAGCAAAAGCTAAGAGAAATAAGCACCACCAAACCAGCTTTACAACAAATGCTAAAGGAACTTATCTAGAGAGGAAACACAAGAGAAGGAAAAGACCTACAATAACAAACCCAAAACAATTAAGAAAATGGTAATAGAAACATACATGTCAATCATTACCTTAAATATAAATAGATTAAATTCTCCAAGCAAAAGACACAGACTAGCTGAATGGATACAAAAACAAGACCCATACATATGCTGTCTACAAGAGACCCACTTCAGACCCAGGGACACATACAGACTGAAAGTGAGGGGATGGAAAAAGATATTCCATGCAAATGGAAATCAAAAGAAAGCTGGAGTAGCAATTCTCATATCAGACAAAATAGACTTTAAAATAAAGACTATTACAAGAGAAAAAGAAGGACCCTAAATAATGATCAAGGGATCAATCTAAGAAGAAGATATAACAATTGTAAATATTTATGCACCCAACATAGGAGCACCTCAATACATAAGGCAAATGCTAGCAGCCATAAATGGGAAATTGACAGTAACACAATCATAGTAGGGGACTTTAACACCCCACTTTCACCAATGGACAGATCATCCAAAATGAAAATAAATAAGGAAACACAAGCTTTAAATTACACATTAAACAAGATGGACTTATTGATATTTATAGGACATTCCATCCGAAAACAACAGAATACACTTTCTTCTCAAGTGCTCATGGAACATTGTCCAGGATAGACCATATCTTGGGTCACATATCAAGCCTTGGTAAATTTAAGAAAATTGAAATCATATCAAGTATCTTTTCCAACCACAATGCTATGAGACTAGATATCAATTACATGAAAAAAATTGTAAAAAATACAAACACATGGAGGTTAAACAATACACTACTTAATAACCAAGAGATCACTGAACAAATCAAAGAGGAAATCAACAAATACCTAGAAACACATGACAATGAAAATACAACAACCCAAAACCGTGTGATGCAGCAAAAACAGTTCTAAGAGGGAACTTTATAGCTGTACAATCTTACCTCAAGAAACAAGAAACATTGCAAATAAACAACCTAACCTTACACCTAAAGAAATCAGAGAAAGAAGAGTCAAAAAAACCCAAAGTTAGCAAAAGGAAAGAAATCATAAAGATCAGATAAGAAATAAATGAAAAAGAAAGGAAAGAAACAATAGCAAAGATCAATAAAGCTGAAAGCTGGTTCTTTGAGAAGATAAACAAAATTGATAAACCATTAGCCAGACTCATCAAGAAAAAAAGGGAGAAGACTCAAATCAACAGAATTAGAAATGAAAAAGGAGAAGTAACAACTGACACTGCAGAAATACAAAGGACCATGAGAGCTAACTACAAGCAACCATATGCCAAAAAAAGGAAAATTTGGAAGAAATGGACAAATTCTTAGAAAAGCACAACCTTCAGAGACTAAACCAGGAAGAAATAGAAAATGTAAACAGACCAATCACAGGCACTGAAATTGAAACTGTGATAAAACATCTTCCAACAGGGAGACTTCCAAGATGGCGGGGAGTAAGACATGGAGATCACCTTCCTCCCCACAAATACATCAGAAATACATCTAGATGTGGAACAACTCCTACAGAGCACCTGCTGAAAGCTGGCAGAAGACCTCAGACTTCCCAAAAGGCAAGAAACTTCCTACGTACGTGGGTAGGGCAAAAGAAAAAAGAAAAAACAGAGACAAGAGAATAAGGACAGGACCTACACCACAGGGAGGGAGCCATGAAGGAGGAAAAGTTTCCACACACTAGGAAGCCCCTTCACTGACAGAGACAGGGGGTGGTGGGGAGGGGGGAAGCTTCAGTGCCACGGAGGAGAGCACAGCAACAGGGGTGCAGAGGGCAAAGTGGAGAGATTCTCACACAGAGGATCGGTGCCGACCAGCACTCACCACCCTAAGAGGTCTGTCTGCTCACCTGCCGGGATGGGTGGGGGCTGGGAGCTGAGGCCCGGCCTTCAGAGGTCTGATCCCAGGGAGAGGACTGGGGTTGGCTACGTGAACACAGCCTGAAGGGGGCTAGTGTGCCACAGCTAGCCAGGAGGGAGTCCTGGAAAAAGTCTGGAACTGCCTAAGAGGCAAGAGACCATTATTTCAGAGTGCGCAATGAGACGGGATTCAGAGCACCACCTAAACGAGCACCAGAGAAGGGCACGAGCCGCAGCTGTCGGCACGGACACCAGAGACGGGCATGAAATGCTAAGGCTGCTTCTGCAGCCACCAAGAATCCTGTATGCAATGACAAGTCACTATCCACACCTCCCCTCCCAAGAGCCTGTACAGCCCGCCACAGCCAGGGTCCTGTGAACCAGGGACAACTCCCCCGAGAGAATGCACGGCACGCCTCAGGCTGGTGCAACGTCACGCTGGCCTCTGTTGTCACAGGCTCACCCTGCATTCCGTACCCCTCCTTCGCCACGGCCTGAGCCAGAGCCCCCGAATCAGCGGCTCCTTTAACCTCGTCCTGTCTGGGCGGGAACAGAAGCCCTCAGGCGACCTACACACAGAGCAGGGCCAATTCAAAGCTGAACCCCGGAGCTGTGTGAACAAGGAAGAGAAAGGGAAATTTCTCCCAGCAGCCTCAGGAGCAGCGGATTAAATCTCCACAATAAACTTGATGTACCCTGCATCTGTGGAATAGCTGAATAGACAATGGGTCATCCCAAAATTGAGGTGGTGGAATTTGGGAGCAACTGTGGGCTTGCGGTTTCCTGTACGCTATTACCTGTATGCTATGCTATGCTATGCTGACTGGTTTCTGCTTTCATGTTTATCTTAGTTTAGTATTTAGAGTTTATTATCATTGGTATATTTGTTTATTGGTTGCTCTCTCCCTTTTTTAATATATAAATATATATATTTTTTCCTTTTTCTCTTTTTGTGAGTGTGTGTGTGTATGCTTCTTTGTGTGATTTTGTCTCTATAGCTTTGCTTTTACCATTTGTCTTAGGGTTCTGTCTGTCCGTTTTTTGGGGGAGTTTTTGTATAGTTTTTAGTACTTGTTGTCATTGGTCATTGTTATTTCATTTGGTTGCTCTCTTCTTTCTTTTTTATTTTTTTGTTATTTTTAATTTTTTTAACTTTTAATAATTTTTTCATTTATTTCTTTTAATAACTTTATTTCTTGTTATAAGTTCTCCCAGAGATCTCCATCTCAACGCTAAGACCGAGCTCAACTCAACAACCAGCAAGCTATAGTGCTGGACACCCTATGCCAAACAACTAGCAAGACCGGAACACAACCCCACCCATTAGCAGAGAGGCTGTCTAAAATCAAAAAAAGGTCACAGAAACACCAAAACACACCACCGGAGGCGGTCTTGCCACCCAGAAAGAAAAGATCAAGCCTATCCACCAGAACAGAAGAACCACTCCCCTCGACGAGGAAGCCTACAGACCCAATGAACAAACCTTAGCCATTGGGCGCAGACGCCAAAAACAACAGAAACTACAAACCTGCAGCCTGGAAAAAAGAGATCCCAAACACAGTAAGTTAAGCAAGATGAGAAGACAGAGAAACACAGAGCAGATGAAGGAGTGAGGTTAAAAACCTACCAGACCAAACAAATGAGGGGAAATAGGCAGTCTACCTAAAACAGAATTCACAGTAATGATAGTAAAGATGATCCAAAATCTTGGAAATAGAATGCAGAAAATACAAAAAAACGTTTAAAAAAGATCTAAAAGAACTAAAGAGCAAACAAACAATGATGAACAACACAATGAATGAAATTTTAAATTCTCTGGAAGGAATCAATAGCAGAAAAAGTGAGGCAGAGGAACGGATAAGTGATCTGGAATATAAAATAGTGGAAATAACTGCTGCAGAGCAGAAAAAAGAAAAATAATGAAAAGAATTAAGGACAGTCTCAGAGACCTCTGGGACAACATTCAACATACCAACATTCGAATTATGGGGGTCCCAGAAGAAGAAGACAAAAAGAAAGAGACTGAGAAAATATTTGAAGAGATTACAGATGAAAACTTCCCTAACATGGGAAAGGAAATAGTTAAACAACTCCAGGAAGCACACAGAGTCCCATACAGGATAAATCCAAGGAGAAACACACCAACACACATATTAATCAAACTATCAAAATATAATAAAAACAAAAAATATTAAAAGCAGCAGGGAAAAACAACAAATAAGGGAATTCCCATAAGGTTAACAGCTGATCTTTCAGCAGAAACTCTGCAAGCCAGAAGGGAGTGGCAAGACATATTTAAAGGGATGACAGGGAAGAAACAACCACCAAGATTACTCTACCCAGCAAGGATCTCATTCAGATTCTACAGAGAAATTAAAACCTTTACTGACAGACAAAAGCTAAGAGAATTCAGCACCAAGAAACCAGCTTTTCAACAAATGCTAAAGGAACTTTTCTAGGCACGAAACACGACAGAAGGAAAAGACCTACAATAACAAACCCAAAATAATTAAGAAAATGGTAATAGGAACATACATATTGATAATTACCTTAAATGTAGATGAATTAAATGCTCCAACCAAAAGATAGACTAGCTGAATGGATACAAAAACAAGACTCATACATATGCTGTCTACAAGAAACCCACTTCAGACCTAGGGACACATACAGACTGAAAGTGAGGTGATGCAAAAAGATATTCCATGCAAATGGAAATCAAAAGAAAGCTGGAGTAGCAATTCTCATATCAGACAAAATAGACTTTAAAATAAAGACTATTACAAGAGACAAAGAAACATGCTACATAATGATCAAGAGATTGATCCAAGAAGAAGATATAACAATTTCGAATATTTATGCACCCAACATCAAGCACTCAATACATAAGGCATATGCTAATAGCCATAAAAGGGGAAATCCACAGTAACACAATTATAGTAGGGAACTTTAACACCCCACTTTCACCAATGAACAGATCATCCAAAATAAAAATAAATAAGGAAACACAAGCTTTAAATTACACATTAAACAAGACGGACTTAATTGATATTTATAGGACATTCCATCCAAAAACAACAGAATACACTTTCTTCTCAAGTGCTCATGGAACATTCTCCAGGACAGACCATATCTTGGCTCACATATCAAGCCTTCGTAAATTTAAGAAAATTGAAATCTTATCAAGTATCTTTTACGACCACAATGCTATGAGACTAGATATCAATTACAGGAAAATATCTGTAAAAAATACAAAAACAAGGAGGGTAAACAATACACTACTTTATAACCAAGAGATCACTGAACAAATCAAAGAGGAAATCAAAAAATATCTAGAAAAAATGATAATGAAAACATAACTACCCAAAACCTATGTGATCCAGCAAAAGCACTTCTAAGAGGGAAGTTTATAGCAATGCAATCCTACCTGAAGAAACAAGAAACATCTCAAATAAACAAACCTAACCTTACACCTAAAACAATTAGAGAAATAAGAACAAAAAAACCCCAAAGTTAGCAGAAGGAAAAAAATCATAGAGATCAGAGCAGAAATAAATGAAATAGAAACAAAGAAAACAATAGCAAGGATAAATAAAACTAAAAGCTGGTTCTTTAAAAAGATAAAAAAATTAATAAACCATCAGCCCAACTCATCAGGAAAAAAAGGGAGAACTCTCAACTCAATAGAATTAGAAATGCAAAGGGAGAAGTAACAACTGACACTGCAGAAATACAAAGAGTCATGAGAGATTATTACAAGAAAATATATGCCAATGAAATGGACATCCTGGAAGAAATGGACAAATTCTTAGAAAAGCACAACCTTCTGAGACTGAACCAGGAAGAAATAGAAAATATAACAGAACAATCACAAGCACTGAAATTGAAACTGTGATTAAAAATCTTCCAACAAAAAAAAAGCCCAGGACTAGAGGGTGTCAGAAGGGCATTGTATCAAACTTTTAAAGAAAAGCTAACACCTATACCCCTCAAACTCTTCCAAAATATACCAGAGGAAGAACATTCCCAAACTCATTCTACGAGGCCACCATCAACCGAATACCAAAACCAGACACAGATGCCACAAAGAAAGAAAACTACAGGCCAATATCACTGATGAACATAGATGCAAAAATTCTCAACAAAATACTAGGAAACAGAATTCAACAGCACATTAAAAGGATCATACACCATGATCAAGTGGGATTTATCCCAGGAATGCAATGATTCTTCAATATACGCAAATTAATCAATGTGATACACCATATAAACAAATTGAGGAAGAAAAACCATATGATCATCTCAATAGATGCAGAAAATGCTTTTGACAAAATTCAATATCCATTTATGATAAAAACTCTACAGAAGGTGGACACAGAGGGAACAAACCTAAATGTAAGACCAGACACTATTAAACTGTTAGAGGAAAACATAGGAAGAACACTCTTTGACATAATTCACAGCAAGATCTTTTTGAAGCCACCTCCTAGAATAATGGAAATAAAAACAAAAATAATCAATTGGGACCTAATGAAACTTAAAAGCTTTTGCACAGCAAAGGAAACCATAAACAAGATGAAAAGACAACCCTGCAAATGGGAGAAAATGTTTGCAAACGAATCAACTGACAAAGGATTAATCTCCAAAATACATAAACAGCTCATGCAGCTCAATATTAAAGAAACAAACAACCCAATTCAAAAATGGGCAGAAGACCTAAACAGACATTTCTCCAAAGAAGACATACAGATGGCTAAGAAGCACATGAAAAGCTGATCAACATCACTAATTATTAGAGAAATGCCAATCAAAACTACAATGAGTTACCACCGCACACCAGTTAGAATGGGCATCATCAGAAAATCTACAAAAGACAAATGCTGAAGAGGGTGTGGAGAAAAGGGAACCCTCTTGCACTGTTGGTGGGAATGTAAATTACAGCCATTATAGAGAACAGTATGGAGGTTCCTTAACAAAATTAAAAATAGAACTACCATACTACCCAGCATTCCTACTACTGGGCATATACCCTGCGAAAACCATAATTCAAAAAGAGTCATGTACCACAATGTTCATTGCAGCTCTATTTGCAGTAGACAGGACATGGTGCAACCTAAGTGTCCATTGACAGATGAATGGCTAAAGAAGATGTGGCACATATATACAATGGAATATTACTCAGCCATAAAAAGAAACAAAATTGAGTTATTTGTAGTGAGGTGGATGAACCTGGAGACTGTCATACAGAGTGAAGTAAGTCAGAAAGAGAAAAACAAATACCATATGCTAACACATATATATAGAATTTTTTAAAAATGGTTCTGAAGAACCTTGGGGCAGGACAGGAATAAAGACGCAGACATAGAGAATGAACTTGAGGACACGGGGAGTGGGACCGATAAGCTGGGATGAAGTGAGAGAGTGGCATGGACATATATACACTATGAAATGTAAGATAGATACCTAGTGGGAAGCAGCTGCATAGCACAGGGAGATCAGCTCGGTGCTTTGCGTCCACCCAGAGGGGTGGGATAGGGAGGGTGGGAGGGAGACGCAAGAGGGAGGAGATATGGGGATATACGTTTATGTATAGCTGATTCATTTTGTTATACAGCAGAAACTAACACACCATTGTAAAGCAAGTATACTCCAATAAAGACATTTAAAAAGAAATAGGTACGATTGCATGTAAAGGATGTTTTAAGAAAATCTATCATGACAATCTGTGTGTGTGTGTACAGATATGGAATTAAACACATAAAATATAAAAATAAAAGACACATGCACCCCAATGTTCATTGCAGCACTACTTACAATAGCCAGGCCTTGGAAGCAACATAAATGCTCATCAACAGACAAATGGATAAAGATGTGGTACCTATATACAATGGAATATTACTCAGCCATAAAAAGGAATGAAATTGGGTCATTTGTACAGACGTGGATGGACCTAGAGACTGTCATACAGAGTGAAGTAAGTCAGAAAGAGAAAAACAAATGTCGTATATTAATGCATATACGTGGAATCTCAAAAAATGGTGCAGATGAACCGGATAGCAAGGCAGAAATAGAGACACAGATGTAGAGAACCAACTTATGGACACCAAGGGAGGAAAGCAAGGCGGGCGGGTGTTGGTGGGATGAATTAGGAGATTGAGATTGACATATATACACTAATATGTGTAAAATAGATAACCAGTAAGAACATGCTGTATAAAAAATAAATAAATAAAATTAAAATTTAAAAAATCTACAAACAATAAATGCTCGAGAGGGTGTGGAGAAAAGGGAACCTTATCGCACTGTTGGTGGGAATGTAAATTGGTACAGCCACTATGGAAATCAGTATGGAGGTTCCTTAAAAAACTAAAAATAGAACTACCATATGACACAGCAATCCCACTACTGGGCATATACCATGAGAAAACCATAATTCAAAAAGTCATGTACCACAATGTTCATTGCAGCACTATTTACAATAACCAGGACATGGAAGCAACCTAAGTGTCCATCGACAGATGAATGAAAGAAGATGTGGCACATAAATACAATGGAATATTACTCAGCCATAAAAAGAAACGAAATTGAGTTATTTGTAGCGAAGTGGATGGACCTAGAGTCTGTCATACAGAGTAAACTAAGTAGCATTGACATATATACACTACCAAATGTAAAACAGATAGCTAGTGGGAAGCAGCTGCATGGCACAGGGAGATCAGCTCGGTGCTTTGCCATCACCTAGAGGGATGGGACAAGGAGGGTGAGAGGGAGATGCAAGAGGGAGGGGATATGGGGTTATACATATGCATATAGCTGATTTACTTTGTCATACAGCAGAAACTAACACAACACTGTAAAGCAATTATACTCCAATAAAGATGTTAAAAACAAACAAACAATAGTGATCCAAATAAGGAAAAAGAATGTCATGAGTGGTTGTCACCAAGGTCCATACTTCTGCTGTAAGGAAATAATAAAGGAGAAATTCGCAGGCTTCCCTGGTAGCACAGTGCTTAAGAATCCGCCTGCCAATGTCGTGGACACAGGTTCAAGCCTTGGTCTGGGAAGATCCCACATGCCACGGAGCAACTAAGCCCAAGCGCCACAACTACTAAGCCTGTGCTCTAGAGCCCGCGAGTCACAACTACTGAAGCCCGCCAGCCTAGAGCCGTGCTCTGCAACAAGAGAAGCCACCACAATGAGAAGCCCTCGCACCACAGCAAAGAGTAGCCCCCACTCACCACAACTAGAGAAAGCCCGTGCACAGCAATGAAGACCCAATGCAGCTAAAAATAAATAAATAAATTTATTTTTTTTAAAAAAAGGAGAAATTCACTCCTCCATCTCCGTCTCTCTTTCCAAGAATATGCCTTTGTCAAAATTTCACGAAATTGGTAGCATTGCTAGAAATCCATCTCCATTTATTTGTCGATGTCCATTCTCTTGAAGCTACATCAGTTGTTCAGAAAGTTGAAGAATCCCAACTTCAGAGAGGAATCAAATAGAGAATGAAATCCTCTGACCAGTGCCTGTCTCTTAGTATCCTGCAATTTGCGTTTCCTTTGGGATCAAAAAGGATCCAATAAGACCTTCTCCAGTGAAGCAGCAGTCTTCGCCCAAAATAAGGGGCAGGTTGGAAGGGCTTCCTGAATATTACTCCTGGTGCATTGATCTTGATTCTATCAGATGTCTTGGAGTCAGTTCATTGCTATGGTATACTATTGATAATACTGACCATCAAGTTTTGGTCCCTTCCGTCCACTTTATTTAGCAACCTTGTTCCTGGGTCTTCATCCTGATCCCTAATATCCCAGTTTTCCCATTTGTACCTTGATTTCCTGACTCACAGACCTTAAGCTGCTTCTGAACACTGATAAATCTGAGGCCTCCCACTGCCCCTACTACCAACACCATCAGCTCTATAGTACTAGGCTTATTCCCTCTCTTTTTCCTGATTCACACTTAAGAAGTGTGAACTGGCTGACAGCCACGTCTGTGACAACATCACCCCTACTCAAAAAAGTCTGAAGTCTCCCTAGATAAAACCCACTGTGTGGAGTTCAGCCTATAAACAAAGCCATGCACAAAATATCTTAACCTAAAAATTACCCAGATGGGTGAAACCACTTCTTAACCAGCTATCTTTCCCATCATATTTACCTAAATATCACTCGGAAGTATTCCCTTTAGGCCGGTTCAATACTATACACTCTTAAAGGGCTAAATCACATGTTACCTTTTCTAACAGTCTCACCTAACATTTTGGGTTTACTTTCATGTCTCCTTTTCCACTCCTCTCAGTTTTACATTTAACTCTATACTGCCTTACCTTGTTATTAAATGCTCCTGATTAAGTAAAGGACAAAAAGATGAGTCTGATGAGAGAAAATGATAGAGAGAGGAGAGAATGGTGAGTCAAGCTAAGAATTATACATACTCCGAAGCAACAAAACAGAGCAATTGCGACAAAAGTAATTATTAATATATATTGCTACAGTGCTATAAGCTTGTTATAAAAGGGAAAAGCTTATATCATGCAGTTAAGTCATGACTCTATGATGATTCTTCCAGCTTATTTACCAACACCTCCACCCACACACCTGTAGTCTTCTTGCTACTAGGGACCTAGATTTCCTTCTAGCATTAAAGTTATACCACTTGGGTTTTCTAAAACAAGAGATCTATCCTGGATTCCAAAATTAAGAGAAAAATACCCTTAGGTACTGTTTACCATGTATGTCAAAAAGAATGGAAAATATGGACCAAAAAACACACAAAAAAACCCCAGCCTCCTCCCCAAAAAAGAGTCTCTTTCTCCCTGCTCAGGAAAAGGTATTTCTATAATCTGTATATACTTTAAAAGTACTCTTTTCAAACATAACATTGTCTCTGATAAGGATAGTAAATTTCCTTGGGTCACTAAGCACAAGCTTACTATCTTTTCTGGGTAAACTCAGTACCTGTAAAAAACTACAGGGGAAGAGTTTTGATGTTAAAATATTAATAATTAAAGGCATAATCAAAGAAAATTTTCCCTTGTTGGAAAAATAAATCTGGCCTGAGTATGCAGTATGAACGCATTCACCATGTTCCAGGAGAAATCAATAGACAGACACTGAGATCCAGGCACATCACAACAAATATTTTGGTTTACAAGAATAAAGAAAACATCCTAAAAGTATTCAGTCAAGAAGCAGAAACAGGTTGCCTACAATAAATAAAAGCTAGGTTGGCCTAAGATTTAACATTAAATTGTATTCTGAAGAGAAAATTCAGTGACCCAATAATTTGGTATCCAGATCACTCATCTTAAATGTATAAAGACATGCTCAGGTGCACAAAATCTCCAAAAAACACACAAACAAAAAATCCTATTTGAGGAGACACTTGAGTCAACTGAAAGATAATATCAAAGTTAGGAACTAAATTGAGAAAGACATGAAATAAAATTGATCCCCATACTTAAATTGCACCAAACTTTGGGAATCCACTTTAATTATGTGTAATTAATTGCATTCAAGGATAAAACTTGACCATAGAGTGCCTTGCTCACATGTTTCTCTTCTGTGTGTCTCCTTTCTTCATTCCAAACATACATATTCCTTGAGCCCTCTAAGAAATGCAGCAAAACAGCCTGCGGATTTGGAATCACCTTCTCTAAAAGTTTACAGCAATTTATGGCACTCTACAGCAAAGAGAACAATAGTAAGCACTTAAATAATTTGCCCAACCTACTGGATTTGTTATCCTCCAAAAGGGAAGAGAAAACACAATTCTAGTACTAAGGCTTTTTTTTAATACAAATAAATAGGAAAGTTAGGAATATAATGAGAAATCACCGATCATTGTCCAAAGCAGAAATTATAGGGTCTAAGGAAAAAAGTGTCATATCTATCCTGCAAAACCTCTAATATGATGTTTACATATCCATTTAAGCATGGAAAAGATCTATTACCAAAATTATTCAGCTTTGATACTGGCCACAAGCCCTCAATTTGGGATCTTCTGTTGTTATTCAATATGAAGCTACCCAACATAATTGGAAAGCATTGTAGTACAGAAAATACTTCTCATTTGTGGGGGGAAAGTGAATTTATTTGGAATAGCACAGTTCCTTTCACTGATTTTAAGGGGAAAATTTGCCATTTAGATCATCCAGACAGATGTGCGCATATCATTTCCCAACCTATTTATTAAAGTTTTGTAGCAGGGGAAAACTTATATTTAAGAAGCAAATCATTTGTATATGGGTGTTTTCTTTGGTTCTTTTTGCAGATGCCACAACTGCATATGTAACTATTGATCAGAGTTCTTTACTTTAAAAAAAAATTACTCTCTACCTATAATGCTCTCTCTTGCCTCTCTAAGAAAGGTGCTAGCTGTCTAATGATGTTCACAGCGAGAAGAGGGGTATGGACAGGAGACTGAGTATCACCTGAAATCTCTGAACAGAAGAAAGGAATCCAAGGACCTCCTTCCACTGCTCACAGGGACCCAGAATCATATGGGAAGGGCCACCAAGGAGAGGCTGGGTCTGTTCCAAGGGATGAACTAATTTAGTAATGAAGAGTATTCAGAGAAAATCATGCTCAAAAGCCATGACTGAGAACCCTAAAGACATTTTCATCACAAACTTAACGGAAAAATCACATAATATGGCAGAGAGAGTTTAAGCTTTAGAATCAGAAAGATCTAACTTCAAATCCTAACAATCCACCCCCTGGTGTATAATTTGAACAAGTTATTGAAAATCTCCGACCCTCTGTTTGCTCCTTGGCAAAATGAGGATAACAATACCCGTCTCATGGAGTGCTTATGAAGGAATGAGTTAATATAAGTAAATTGTATGTTTACTCTATAAATATTAAGAATGATGCCTCCAGATCAACTTAGAGAAAAGAAGAAATCAGGGGACTTTGTACCTGAAGTAAAAAATAATAATATCAACCAGGAAAATTTATTGTAAACTTATTATGTATCCTTCAAAGTTTGCAGTGCTGTGGAGTATTTTAAAATTATCATTTTGCCATATTAATCAAATAATAAACTCCTGAGGATCATGGACAAAACTATGAGCACTAGAAAAAGTAAAAAGGAGACATATATGTAGAAAGAGGGCCAAGTAGAAGGCAATGAGAGCTGAGCCTTACAGAATGAGCAAATGAGAGACAGAGAAGGGAGGAGAGAGCAATCCACAGAGGAAATTCAGTGAGCGTGTGTGTGTGTGTGTGTGTGTGTGTGTGTGTGTGTGTGTGTGTGTAGAGAGAGAGAAGAAGGAGGAGGAGGAGAATGAGGAGGGGGAGGGGGGAAGGGGAGGAGAGAAGAGAGAACCATGCGTTAGACACCCAGTGAGGGTCAGTACTGCATTCACTGCATTACGTAGTAATCACATTTAATCATCGGAACACGTCTGCAAGTATTATCTCCATTTCTTTTTTTTTTATTATTTAATTTTATTTACTTTTTATACAGCAGGTCCTTATTAGTCATCCATTTTATACACATCAGTATATACATGTCAATCCTGATCTCTCTGTTTTCGCAGGGTATATGCCCAGTAGTAGGAATGCTGGGTAGTATGGTAGTTCTATTTTTAATTTTGTTAAGGAACCTCCATACTGTTCTCTATAATGGCTGTAATTTACATTCCCACCAACAGTGCAAGAGGGTTCCCTTTTCTCCACACCCTCTTCAGCATTTGTCTTTTGTAGATTTTCTGATGATGCCCATTCTAACTGGTGTGCGGTGGTAACTCATTGTAGTTTTGATTGGCATTTCTCTAATAATTAGTGATGTTGATCAGCTTTTCATGTGCTTCTTAGCCATCTGTATGTCTTCTTTGGAGAAATGTCTGTTTAGGTCTTCTGCCCATTTTTGAATTGGGTTGTTTGTTTCTTTAATATTGAGCTGCATGAGCTGTTTATGTATTTTGGAGATTAATCCTTTGTCAGTTGATTCGTTTGCAAACATTTTCTCCCATTTGCAGGGTTGTCTTTTCATCTTGTTTATGGTTTCCTTTGCTGTGCAAAAGCTTTTAAGTTTCATTAGGTCCCATTTATTTTTGTTTTTATTTCCATTACTCTAGGAGGTGGATTTTTTTAAAAAGATCTTGCTGTGAATTATGTCAAAGAGTGTTCTTCCTATGTTTTCCTCTAACAGTTTAATAGTGTCTGGTCTTACATTTAGGTCTCTAATCGATTTTGAGTTTATTTTTGTGTAAGGTGTTAGGAAGTGTTCTAATTTCATTCTTTTACATGTAGCTGTCCAGTTATCCCAGAACCACTTATGGAAGAGACTGTCTTTTCTCCATTGTATATCTTTGCCTCCTTTGTCATAGATTAGTTGACCACAGGTGTGTGAGTTTATCTCTGGGCTTTCTATCTTGTTCCATTGATCTATGTTTTTGTTTTGGTGCCAGTACCATATTGTCTTGATTACTGTAGCTTTGTAGTATAGTCTGAAATCAGGGAGCCTGACTCCTCCAGCTCCGTTTTTTTCCCCTCAAGACTGCTTTGGCTATTTGGGGTCTTTTGTGTCTCCATAGAAATTTTAAGATTTTTTGTTCTAGTTCCATAAAAAATGCCATTGGTAATTTGATAGGGATTGCATTGAATCTGTAGATTGCTTTGGTAGTATAGTCATTTTTACAATATTGATTCTTCCAGTCCAATAATATGGTATATCTCTCCATCTGTTGGCATCATTTTTAATTTCTTTCATCAGTGTTATATAGTTTTCTGCATATAGTTTTTTTCTTTATTCTGTTCTGCAGCAGTGAATTCCACCATTCTGTCTTCCAGGTCACTTATCTGTTCTTCTGCTTTTGATTCCTTCTAGTGTATTTTTCATTTCAATTATTGTATTGCTCATCTCTGTTTGTTTGTTCTTTAATTCTTCTAGGTCTTTGTTAATCATTTCTTGCATCTTCTCGAATTTTGCCTCCATTCTTTTTCCGAGGTCCTGGATCATCTTCACTATCATTATTCCGAATTCTTTTTCTGGAAGGTTGCCTACCTCCACTTCATTTAGTTGTTTTTCTGGGGTTTTATTTTGTTCCTTCATCTGGTACATAGCCCTCTGCCTTTTCATCCTGTCTATCTTTCTGTGAATGTGGTTTTTGTTCCACAGGCTGCAGGATTGTAGTTCTTCTTGCTTCTGCTGTCTGCCTTCTAGTGGATGAGGCTATCTAAGAGGCTTGTGCAAGGTTCCTGATGGGGGGGACTGGTGGTGGGTAGAGGCTGGCTGTTGCTCTGGTGGGCAGAGCTCAGTAAAACTTTAATCCACTTGCCTGCTGATGGGTGGGGCTGGGTCCCCTCCCTGTTGGTTGTTTGGCCTGAGGTGACCCAACACTGGAGCCTACCCGGCTCTTTGGTGGGGCTAATGGCAGATTCTGGGAGGGCTCACGCCAAGGAGTACTTTCCAGAACTTCTGCTGCCAGTGTCCTTGTCCTCACGATGAGACACAGCCACCCCCCGCCTCTGCAGGAGACCCCCCAACACCAGCAGGTAGTTCTGGTTCAGTCTTCCCTGGGGTCACTGCTCCTTCCCCTGCGTCCTGATGCACATACTACTTTGTGTGTGCCCTCCAAGAGTGGAGTCTCTGTTTCCCCCAGTCCTGTCAGAGTCCTGCAATCAAATCCCGCTAGGCTTCAAAGTCTGATTCTCTAAGAATTCCTCCTCCCGTTGCTGGACCCCCAGATTTGGAAGCCTGACGTGGGGCTCAGAACCTTCACTCCAGTGGGTGGACTTTTGTGGTTTATGTGTTCTTCAGTTTGTGAGTCACCCACCCAGCAGTTATGGGATTTGATTTTATTGTCATTGTGCCCCTCATATAGTCTCATTGTGGCTTCTCCTTTGTCTTTGGATGTGGGATATTTTTTTGTTTTCCTGTCGATGATTGTTCAGAAGTTAGTTGTGATTCCTGTCCTCTCACAAGAGGGAATAAGCACCCGTCCTTCTACTCCGCCATCTTGAGGAGCTCTCTTATCTCCATTTTATAGATAAAGAAAGTGAGGTTACAGAGGTTAGAACACAGAGCTAACAGCGACAGAGGCAGGATTTGAACCCAGGTCTGCCCAACCCAGTTCTTAGGCTTTTCCCAACATCATGATTGTCAAAGTCATGATAAACATGATCAGACTGGAGTGTGCTCTGCCTGTTGAGGAAGGAGTACATTTATGTTCAAAGGTCTCTGAATGTCCGTTTTGTGGCAAAAGTCTCAATTTTCTTGAATTCCAAGATTGAAGTAAACGTCCCACTTTCCTTAAAGTTCTTTTCCCCTTAGAGAAAACTTGCTTAGCAGATCCAGAAACCCCTGGAAAAACTACTATTACCTTCATATACTAAATTCCCTTCTCACCTACCTCCTAACCCCAGTAAATTCTGTTTCTCACTCAGGGAGGAATTGATTTTCATTGGTATTCATTTGAAGTAGGGAAGGTCACAGCTTAGAACATTGGAAATGTATTGTCTAAAGAGCACAGTTTGTACCTTGCTTCCGAGAGAAGATCTTTAAAGATGGCTTGGCTTAGCTGACTTTTTTTCCCTTCCTGCATACAAGAAACATCCTCCAGGGAGAAAGTCGATTTCAAATCTTCACACTGCAGAGGCTCTGGGGCAGTCAGTTGTTGAATGCAGATCAGCCTGTTTCTTCTCTTTTGAGATAAATGGAATCTGGGAAGATTTTTGAAAGAAAAGTTTTTAACCAATCCTTAGGGCCTAGACTGTGCTCTGATCAGACCAAGAAATAAGGTTCCAATCTAAAAGGCAGCATGTTCCAATCTGAAAGCCAAATGGACTCCAGCCTTGATTCCCATTGAATTTATTTCCAAATCCTCCCCAAACTTTGCATTTGATATGTAAACATTCTCAATTAGTCTAGCCATTATGTAGTTCTCCTTTGCAAAAGCACATCCATGACGGGAGGTTTGTCCTTAAAATGGTGAGTAATAGGAATGAATTATTCTGCAGTTTCCTGAGAAAGAGCTCAGTAGAATCTGGAAGCATTTGAGGGTATTCTTAATTACTCAGATGCAGAATTATCAAAGCACACAGTGGCTCCATCTATCCCTTCCTAGTATCTCACTCTAATTTTCTTTTTCATAATGTAGATATTTTACATAAAATTGTCTGGAGAAAAACAGGCTACACTTGAGGGAGCAAATGTTAGGCCAGCCTTTCTCTGCTGCGACTGGTGCTGGTGAAGGTCTTGAATATTCATACAGAATACTTTTTAAAAATCACATGGAGTGAATATCACTTCTTTTTCCTTTCCCTCAACATTTTCCCACACTGACTCAAATAATTCAAAATTTTAGGCTGGGCACAAACCAGATTACATAATTTATAAGTTTCAGTTGCAATAAGTAGCCAAGTTTGAAGCTCAGAGGAGGTTCTTTCTGAGTGAAGATTACTGGGGATGTAGGAAGCTCTCCTTGACCTGCAGCTCCACTTAGGTAGAGAGGGAATGAAGACAATCCAGGAAGTTGACTACCAAGAGCTATAAACCAAAGACTCCAAAAGAAGACTAACCTTGGAAAAACAATGCTGTGTATTAACTCATACGCCAGGCCTACAGTAAAATTTTTGCATTCATTCCCACATTTAACCCTTAGGACTCTATGAGAGGTGTCATTATCAGCCACTTTTCACACATGAGGAAACTGAGGCATAGAGTGGTCACACGGTAAGTAAGTGGTGAAGCCAGGGTTTGCACCAGGCAGTCTGACCCTGAAACAGGAGGCAAGGGGGCAGGGCACAATCTCTAAAGAATGACAGAGCCCTGGAGGAGACGACAAAAACTGGTTAGAACCAATTAGGCCCAAGATGGCAGAAGATTCGCCTTCCAGTAGATCTTGAGCCTCATTATATGCTCATGGTAATTCATTAGCTAAATGACCCACCCACAGGCACTGTGACAGTTCTGAGGCCTACCATAAAAGGTCAATTCCTGGCCCAATTCCTGGAAATCCCCGCCTCTTCTCCAAGATAGTCGGAATAATCCTCCAACTCATTAGCCTATGAAATTACATAGCCCATAAAAACTAACCACCCTAAATATGGGGATATGTGTATATGTATAGCTGATTCACTTTGTTATACAGCAGAAACTAACACACCATTGTAAAGCAATTATACTCCAATAAAGATATTAAAAAAAAAAAATTAACCACCCCATATTTTGGGGCCTCTCACAGAGAAGTGTGTTTCTCCCAGGGCTGCCCTCACCTTCTGAGATGGACTGCATTCTGTCTATGGAATGTGTATCTCTCTAAATAAATCCACTTCTTACCTATCACTTTGGGTCTCATTAAATTCTTTCTGTGCTGAGACATAAAGAACCTGAACTTCAGTAGGTCCTGAGACCAGGTGTGTCATCTTAAATTAAAAGACAGTGGGTTTAAGTCCCAATCTGAGTTGTGTGGTTTCAACCCCAGACACTGCATTTTTAGCCACTGTGCAATCCCATCTCTTTCAATTACTCCCCAGACTGTGAGCCCCACGAGGTCAAGGACTTGTTCACTTGTATACCTCCAAAATCCTAGAACAGTGTCTGGCACACATACGTGGCTAATGAATGTCTAATTATTATTTTATATAATTAAGTGCTGAAAATATGAATAAAGTTCTCAATCTAGCTTGTTCCTTTGATCTTCAGATTTCTTGGGGACAGAAAACAGGACACTCCCAGGCACATGAAAGATACAACCAAGTGTGTATATGTCAATCCCAATCTCCCAGTTATACACACTACTATATATAAAATAGACAACTGGGACTTCCCTGGTGACACAGTGGTTAAGAATCTACCTGCCAGTGCAGGGGACATGGGTTCAATCCCTGGTCTGGGAAGATCCCACATGCCACAGAGCAACTAAGCCCATGTGCCACAACTACTGAGCCTGTGCTCTAGAGCCCGTGACCCACAACTACTGAAGCCCGCGTGCCACAACTACTGAAGCCCACGGTCCTAGAGCCCATGCTCCGCAACAAGAGAAGCCACCGCAATGAGAAACCCACACACTGCAACGAAGTGGCCCACTCGCCAAAACTAGAGAAAGCCCACACGCAGCAATGAAGACCCAACGCAGACAAAAATAAATAAATAAAAAATAAAATGAATTCATTTTTAAAAATAGATAACTAATAAGAACCTGCTGTACAGCATAGAGAACTCTACTCAATACTCTGTAATGGCTTATATGGGAAAAGAATCCAAAAAAAGACTGGATATATGTAGATATATAACTAATTCACTTTGCTGTACACCTGAAATTAACACAACATTGTAAATCAACTACACTCCAATAAAATTTTTTAAATTAATTAATTAATTAAAGATACAACCAAGTGAAGAATCCCTGCTGCAACTTTCTCTGACGTGGACCCAGCCAACAGACAAATAACATGGCAACGCCTCCCCTGCCCACATCCCTGTGGATATTTTCTTCTTTTTCTATAATACAGATTAGTCTCTACTGTGAAATTTCCAAACATCATTCTTTTCCATCATTTAAGTAAATGGGATTTGAGGTCAAGAGGAAAGAAACAATTTGCCTCTCCATACTTATCTACAGTCTCTCAACAGTGAAGGCCATGGAACTCCTGCTTCAGAACTGCCTGAGGTGTTTGCTGGAGACAGGATTCCAGGGGCCAGTTTCAGACCTTCTACCTCAGAACCTCAGGGCGTGAGGCCCAGGAATCTGAATATTTAACCACCTTCCCATGTAATTATTGTACAGAATTGTGTTAGTGAAGCAACACCCCTATCAAATCTCCTCCCCCACAAAGGAGGCTACAAGCTCTTTTTAAAAGTCCCTGGGGACTTCCCTGGCAGTCCAGTGATTCAGGCTCCACGCTTCCCATGCAGGGGGCACGGGTTTGATCCCTGGTCAGAGAACTAAGATCTCACATGCCACGTGGTGCGGCCCCAATAAATAAATAAATAAATAAATTGTTTTTAATTTTTAAAAAAGTCTCTGATGTTGGGCTCCCACATTTCAGGAAACTCTGAGGGAAGTCTGTTTTCCTCCATGCTGAACCTGTCTACTCTTTCCCAGCAGCTCAGGCTTCTGTTCTGTTGCCTCCCTCAGACTCTGCACAGCTCCCCTATGTTAATCCTCTGGCTGAAGTGTGTGCCTGACTTGACTAGCGTCCTGCCTGGTTGTCTGCTTTATGATCTTTCTTGGTGTGTCCTTGGAAGTCCGTGAGTAGTACCATCCCATCCAGACCTGGCTCAAGCACATAGAACTCCAGGTCCATCCAACTCCTGGCCCCATTACTAGGGCAAAAAATCTGAATATCTGTGAACTGGTCCAGGTCACTCCCACTCCCCATCTCCCAAACATTGTTATTCAAAGGGAAGTATAGCATCAGGCTTAAGAACACAGATTCTGGAGCCTGACCAAACCCATATCTCAGCTTGGCTATTTACTAGCTGTGATCTTAGGCAAGTTATTTTTGTTCTTTGCCCTGAGTTTCTCCACTTGTAATAGTACCTCCCTCATAGGACGCCTGTAAGGATTAAATGAACACGTTTAAAGTGTGCAAGTGTGAGCTGCTGCTGTTATTGCTGTTGTTGCTGTTACTAGTATTCATGTAAAATAAGGCATCGTGAGCATCCAAGGAGAGGCTTAGAGTGGGAAAAAGATGTTATGAATATGAACCTTAAGGGGAACTCAGTGAAAAACGGTTTATCCCCCCTGTCTTGCTAGATGCACTATATGAATAAGGGCAAGTGATACATACCACAGCCTCCTTTTCTCCCAGTGATGTCAGCAGAACATTCTCCTCATTTACTCCTTAAGTACAGAAGCCACACTCTAAGACAAGTTTATATCTCCCTTTAAGAAGAAATATCTTTAGACTTTTTTCAGTCTTTTTGTGACTCTCTCCTCTGAGTAAGAAGTTAAGAATCCTGAGGAACTGGGTAAAATAATTAATTTTCCTAGGCCTCAGTTTACCATTAAATGACAGGGTTGAATTTAAAGTATCCAGCTTTACTATCCTACAATGGGCTGGGCTGCCAGGCTTAGCTGATTTCAGCTGAGCCAAGGAAAGTTAAGCCTTCTGATCATCACTGTGTCACTGCCTTAAGAGCAAGGCATGGCCCTTGACTTTCAATCACATGCCAAAAACGTGGTGAGGAGGCCGTGGGTGGGAAATTAGGGCAAAGAGACTAGAACAAAGAACGGGTAGAAAAAGAAAGTCAGAATGTACTTATAACATTGGTTCCAAGGCATTCAGTTTTTTAAAATGTACCAGAGAGTTGGAATTTATGTAAGATACATTACAGCAAAAGAGTGGAAATAACTTATATGTGCAGCAATAGAAGTGGGTTAAACAAATTATAGTAGCATCACAAAATGAAATGCTATGCGGCCTTTAAAAATAATTAGGCAGCTCTATACTTTATAAATCTTGTTAAGGAAAGGTGTCCAAGGCATATTGTTATGTGAAAAAAACAAAGTCAGAGTAAGTAAAATATTCTCTCTCTCTCTCTCTCTCTCTCTCTCTCTCTCTCTCTCTCACACACACACACACACACACACACACACACACACACACACACTTTTATACATACACAGAATATCTATGAACAAATACATAAACCAGACACAGTGGCTGGAGGGAGGAGAGAGGGAGAAGAGGAGGGAGAAGGAGAAATCTTAACTTTTTATGGATACCTTTTCAAATCTTTAGAATTGTGAACTGTGTGCATGTACTACCTGTTAAAAAGTAAATAAATATTAATGAAAATTTTGAATTTATTACAATTCCCACAGTGGATAAAATAGAGAGGTATGATATTTGAGAACATACAACATATATTATACAATGTATATCATATACTATATACATTTAAGTTATATAAAGCAAGCATATGCAATTCTGCTGATTTAAATTAAAGCAAAAAAACTTCATTAATATAATACCTGGGAATTTCTTTAAAATAACACAAGAGGAGGGGAAATGGATAGGGGTTTAGAGGAAAACATGACTGGTCACGAATTCATTCAGGTTCATTGCAAAATTCAGGAGAAGGTACAGAGATTTCCCATATCCCTCCTGCCCCTATACATGCATAGCCTCCACATTATCAACATCCCAAGCAGAATGGTACATTTGTTACAACTGATGATGAACCTACACTGACACATGATAATCACCCAAAGTCCATTGTTTACCTTAGGGTTCACTCTTGGTGGTGTATATTCCATGGATTTCGATTTGGACAAAGGCAAAATGGCATGTATCCATCATTATGGTACCACACAAAGTAGTTTCACTGCCGTAAATATCCTCTGTGCTCTGCCTATTTATCTCTCCCTCCCCCTTAATCCCTGGCAGCCACTGATTTTTTTTTTGGCTGGGGGGCCATGCTGCACAGCTCGCAGGATCTTATCTTAGTTTCCGGACCAGGGATTGAACCGGCGCCCTTGGCAGTGAAAGCACAGAGTCCTAACCACTGGACTGCCAGGGAATTCCTTAGGTTTGCCTTTTCCAGAATGTCATATAGTTGGAATCATACAGTATGTAATTGACATCATTTTAACTATGTCGTGGGTTTCCCTGGTGGCGCAGTGGTTAAGAATCCGCCCGCCAATGCAGAGGACACAGGTTCGAACCCTGGTCCGGGAAGACCCCACATGCTGCGGAGTGCGCCACAACTACCGAGCCTGTGCTCTAGAGCCTGCGAGCCACAACTACTGAGCCTGCGTGCTACAACTACTGAAGCCCGCATGCCAAGAGCCTGTGCTCCACAACAAGAGAAGCCACCACAATGAGAAGCCCACACACCCCAACGAAGAGTAGTCCCTGCTCGCCACAACTAAAGAAAGCCCGCACGCAGCAACAAAAACCCAATGCAGGGCTTCCCTGGTGGCGCAGTGGTTGAGGGTCCGCCTGTCGATGCAGGGGACACGGGTTCATGCCCCGGTCCGGGAAGATCCCACGTACCACGGAGCAGATAGGCCCGTGAGCCATGGCCGCTAGGCCTGCGCGTCCGGAGCCTGTGCTCTGCAACGGGAGAGGCCATATCAGTGAGAGGCCCGCGTACCACAAAAAAAAAAAAAAAAAAAAAAAAAAAAAAAACCAATGCAGCCAAAAGTAAATAAATAAATAATAAATTAAATTTTAAAAAGAAAAAACATCGTACCTAACTTTTTTAGAACTTTCTAAACCAGGACCACCATCCCAGCAAGGTGTTCAGGCTTCAAAAATTGCAAATAACCCTGTTCTTTTTAATTGGATATTTCTTAGAGATTCCATGTTGATATTTGCTTTCTGCATATATTCAAGGGTAAGAAATATCAACAGAACGTTTTTCAATTTATCTCAATATTTTTACACCTTGAACAAATTCAGATACTTTAAAAGAATGTGACAAATTCAAGGAATATGACATAAAAATGGTATTCCTATTTTAAACTCAAGCTGCTCAAGAGTTAAGCAGATACGTTTCCTATGCCCAGCGGATGCAGTTTCTCATTGTTGTTGCTGTTGAATTCCGGAGAGACCAAGATGTACCATGTGAGCCCATAAAAGGTATATCTGATACTGATACTTCCAGGATCCAGCACTTCTTGTCAGCATAGTTGAAGCAAGAACGATGAGTGTCTCTCATGCTGATGCTTAGCTTTTTAAATTCTCTTCAATTGCTTCTTGCTGTCTAAATGGTGGTTCTTTGAATTTTCCTTTAGAAATGTACCATTTTCATTGTGCAATGAACCTAGGGTCTCCTGTCCTCTGCAAAGAATTAGGCATGTTCCATCCACCATTTCATTCACTTACAAAAGGTAGGAACCAAGTGTAGCGCCAGTTAGACTGGAGAAATTTGTTAATTTGGTATGGATGCTTTGTTCTTGGGTCACTTCCGCCTCTCCTGAACATTGCCTCCCCTTATATATGCAAGAAAAAAGGGTACTGGCCTTGATTCTGTAGACCTAGTTTCAAGCCCTGGCTTCTGTTACTCAGTACTGACGTGCTTTGAAACTTTGAGTAAGTAACTGATTATCTATTTCCTTGTCAATAAAAATGGACATAAAAGACCTATCCCACTGACTTGATAGAAGTGTTGGAAATGAAAATGAAAAGTCCTACAAAATTATCATGTGCTACGTGGTGAAACAAGCTGGTTTCATGCTGCTTAAAAGATATTTGCTGCCTCCTTCAGTGCCCTACACCCACCTCCTCTGTATCTTCTTCCCCACACAGACAGTCTTTGCCTTTTCCACCTTCCAAACAGCCTAGCCCAGACTGGCTTCCATCTCCACTGTTCCACTGAAACTGGTCAGACAAAGATCACCAATCACTTCCATGCTATAAAGATCTAGTGGACATTTTCAGTCAACACCTTTTGAGACATCTCTCCATAACTGATCACTTCCTGGAAACACTCTTTTCTAAATGTAGGCTCTGTTCTTCCACTCTCCTAGTATTTCACCAGCCTATCTGGTGATTCCTCAACCTCCTTTGCTAGCTCTTTCTGTCTGTCATATTAAAAGGTTTTTTTTTTTTAATTTCTGAAATATTTTGTTTAAATAAGAAATTAGCAGAGATTTAGGTTTCTTTTGTTGGTGGTGGTGTACCTTCATACATGTAGAGGAAGAATGCTCCCCTTCTGGTTTAACAAAGAAAACTCAAAAGTACTTAAAATTTTTTGGAAACAAAGATGTCAACTGAAATATTATTTTTTGGGCCACACATTCTTAAGCAAAACTAATGAGATTTACAGACATTTTAGAGGTTAAAGGTTATTTTCATAGAACCTATCAATATGTGAAGTCCCAGTGTCTTACAAGATACTATGATTAAAAATATCCATTGCAAAGAGAATTTTATGGTGCAAACAAAACAGAATCTGCAGCTACAAGAGAAGGTAGAAATTTTTCTCCTTGGAGCACCAAGATTTCTTGCACCAGCAATTACAGGTGGCTAGAGTTTGAATGCTAATACTGGAATTCCATTAGCTCAGTGAGCAAAAGAAGCATGACTGATAATATGGAACTTAAATTTGAGGGGTAGGGGAGAGGGTAGAATAGGATTTTTAACAAGTGTGAACATACACTGTTCACATTTGTTCACTGATGTTTTGCACTTCTTCAGGCCAGATTTGAAATATTTAAGTCCTTCTGTGCTCAGCCCTAGGCCCCCAACTACTGTTCTTTCTCTACACCTCTTCTCACATGATTACATCTATTCTTGTAGTCTTAATTAACTCCTCTTTGTAGGTGACTCCCAGATTATGTCTCTAACCTGACTTCCCTTTAGGCTCCTGACAGGTATTCTACAATTGCTTGCTTGGAATCTCCGATTAGAAGACTCACAAGCACCTCAGTATGATTAGATCCAAAACAGAACTCCTGGCGTCTGCTCCCTATAACCTCTCCCTCCCCTCTGTC
Source organism: Neophocaena asiaeorientalis asiaeorientalis (assembly GCF_003031525.2). NCBI lineage: Eukaryota > Metazoa > Chordata > Mammalia > Artiodactyla > Phocoenidae > Neophocaena > Neophocaena asiaeorientalis. Next base: position 11,291,626 of record NW_020173979.1, on the reverse strand, counting down.
ATTGACATTCAACTAAATGGCACCATTCTGCATCTACACAGCTTTTCAAACCAGAAACCTACATCATCCTTGACTCTTTTCTTCACACTCCTCTAAAGTTATCCCCTTTATCATCAAGTCTTATCTATTCTACTTTTAATCTGTGTCTGGGTTCCATCAGCTCTTCTTCAGCTCCATTGCCACTACCCATGTCCAGGCCATGATCATCTCTTGTCTGGGTTACTCCAATCAACTTCAGCTGATCTCCTGCTTTTATCCTTGTCCCAATCCAATCCATTTTCCCTACAACATCAGTGGGATCCTTTTAAAACCATAAATAAGAACATTTAAGTCTCTTGCCTAAATCCTTTCATTGGCTTTCCCTTATATTTACAAAATCATCCAAGCTCCTTAACGAGTCTCCAAGAGCTCACATGCTCTGGTGACTGCCTGTGTCTTTATTCATTCTAACCTCATTTCACCCCTCTCCCTCTCACTAACAACATTCCAGTCATACTAGCTTTTTTCTGATCCTCTAACACGCCAAGTTCTTTCCCACCTCAAAACCAGTAAACACACTCATCCCACTACATGGAACATCCTTCTACTCATCCTTTAAAAGACTAGCACCATTTTACTCTTCAAGGCTCAGCTCAACTGTCACCTCTTCAGAGAGGCTTCCCTGTTGTTTTCCCTCATGACAATGTATTTTAAATTTTGTTAAGCATTTCTTTGCTTACTTGTCACTGTCTGACTCATCCACAAGACCGACACTGTGTGAAGACGTAGATCATAACTAGTTGGTTCTTCACTGCACGCCAGCACCCAGCACTGGGCCTAGAATGGAAGAGGACTTCCCTAATCTGTTCATAAAAATCCTGTTTACAAATTTTAGGATGATATAAAGTAGAGAATACTCATAAATATTTTTCTGAATTCTTCTGTAAAAAGAGAAAAATCTTAAACTAATTTCATGATTATGGTAATTCTTTAATATGGCAGGAGGAGGACAGGGTGGGGCCTGTCCTGTCCATTGTAGGATGTTGTGCATAAGTTATAGCCTTTATCCATCAGATGCCAATAGCATGGCCCTACCTCACGTAGGACAACCAAAAGTGTCCCCAGATATTGCCAAATGTCCACTGGGGGGCGAAATCACACCTGATTAGGAACCACTGACCTGCATAATCAACATTTAATATGTCATTTTATCCCCCACAAAGATAAAAATAAAAAATATTAAGTGAGGAAATTAATGCACGAAGAGCATAAGTGACTTGCTTAAGGCTGCATATAATTAGGAGTAGAAAGGGGAGCAAAATCCAGCAAACAAACCAACCAATTAATGCTAAAGTAGGTTCCTGTTCATAAACACATGGTTGATCTGCTTTTCTGTATATGAATATATTCGTTTTGAAAGAAAACAGTAATCATATTCCCATCAGAGTTAACATTAATTAACATCAATTCACTGGAAAGACAGTTACACTGAACTTATAAAAATTCTTTGAGGCATGCAACTGTCTTTCCCATTCTTCAAGAAGCCTTACATCAAATGCCTGCTTTCTAACTCTACAGATACATCAGTACAGCTTTTAAACAAAATTATTTTAAATAATAAATTTATATCTCATGGTTAGCTTTTCCCAGTAAAATCTCAGAATCACATAAGCATTCTAGATTTTAGCTGCTTTTTAACAATTCATACAATGTGCATCCTTATCTGACTTCAACAAAGGCTTAAAACACTCTGAATGTGAATTATTTTCTCATATTTCATGCATTAGCTTCTCTTATTTCTTAATCAGATTCATTTGTGTTCTGGACCAGGTACAGCTTTGGGTTCTCCTAGAGGTAAACCCAAACTTGTGTTTACAAAATATTACGTCATTATTAAACCCACATAAGCAGACTATGGAAAGCCCTCACCATAGAATAATATCTATTATTAATTGATTGACTGCTATGAGGCTGGTGCTGTAGTAAGTGCTTTATGTACGTTATATCACTTAGGTTTTACAACACTCCTTTGATATAGAGACTATTATACCATTTCACAGATGGGGCAAACAAAGAAATTAAGTAACTCACCTAAGCTACTATATAAAGTCAGGGGTGGAAATCCAGCTCCCTCTGATTCCAAACACCAACTTATTAACAACCAAATGATATGTCCTGCTTGGTGGGGCTGAGAATCAACCAATACTGTTCATCTCTAATGGCCATTCTAGTCATGATACCTGGCCAATGGTTTCTCGTAAAAAAAAACCCTGAGGCTTAACAGAAACCTCGGGAGAGACCTTCAAGATGGCTGAGGAATAAGACGTGGTGATCACCTTCCTCCTCACAAATACATCAGAAATATATCTACACGTGGAACAACTCCTACAGAACACCTACTGAACACTGGCAGAAGACCTCAGACTTCCCCAAAGGCAAGAAACTCCCCACGTAGCTGGGTAGGGCAAAAGAAAAAAGAATAAACAGAGACAAAAGAATACAGATGGGACCTGCACCAGTGGGAGGGAGCTGTTAAGGAGGAAAGGTTTCCACACACCAGGAAGCCCCTTCGCGCGCGGAGACTGCGGGTGGCGGAGGGGGAAAGCTTCGGAGCCGTGGAGGAGAGCACAGCCACAGGGGTGCGGAAGGCAAAGTGGCAAGATTCACGCACAGAGAATCGGTGCCAACCAGCACTCCCCAGCCTGAGAGGCTCGTCTGCTCACCTGCCGGGGCGGGCGGGGCTGGGAGCTGAGGCTCGGGCTTCGGTCGGATCCCAGGGAGAGGACTGGGGTTGGCAGCGTGAACACAGCCTGAAGGGGCTAGAGTGCCACAGCTAGCCGGGAGGGAAGCCGGGGAAAGATCTGGAGCTGCCGAAGAGGCAAGAGACTTTCTCTTGCCTCTTTGTTTCCTGGTGCATGAGGAGAGAGGATTAAGAGCGCCGCTTAAAGGAGCTCCAGAGATGGGCGCGCGCCACGGCTATCAGCGCGGACCCCAGAGACGGGCATGAGACGCTAAGGCTGCTGCTGCTGCCACCAAGAAGCCTGTGAGCGAGCACAGGTCACTATCCACACCTCCCCTCCCAGAAGCCTGTGCAGCCCACCACAGTCAGGGTCCCATGATCCAGGGACAACTTCCCCGGGAGAAGGCACGGCGTGCCTCAGGCTGGTGCAACATCATGCTGGCCTTGGCTGCTGCAGGCTCGCCCTGCATCCTTACACCTCACTCCCCGCCCCCGGCCTGAGTGAGCCAGAACCCCCGAATCAGATGCTCCTTTAACCCCGTCCTGTCTGAGCGAAGAACAGATGCCTTCAGGCGACCTACAGGCAGAGGTGGGTCCAAATCCAAAGCTGAACCCCCGGAGATGTGCAAACAAAGAGAAAGGGAAATTTCTCCCAGCAGCCTCGGGAGCAGCGAATTAAATCTCCACAATCAACTTGATGTACTCTGCATCTGTAGAATACCTGAATAGACAACGAATCATCCTAAATTCAGGAAGTGGACTTTGGGAGCAACGATATATATTTTTTATTCCCTTTTTCTCATTTTGTGAGTGTGAATGTGTATGCTTCTGTGTCTGATTTTCTCTGTTTAGCTTTGCTGTTGCCATTTGTCCTAGGGTTCTGTCTGTGCACATTTTTTTGTTTTTTTTTTTAACTTACAAACAATTTTTTTTCTTAATTATTTTTTATTTTAATAACTATATTTTATTTTATTTTATCTTTTTCTTTCTTTCTTATCAAGTCCAGGAAGCACAGAGTCCCATACAGGATAAATCCAAGGAGAAATATGCCAAGACTCATATTAATCAAACTATCAAAAATTAAATATTAAACGCAGCAAGGGAAAAACAACAAGTAACACATAGGGGAATCCCCATAAGGTTAACAGCTGATCTTTCAGCAGAAACTCTGCAAGCCAGAAGGGAGTGGGAGGACATATTTAAAGTGATGAAAGAGAAAAAGCTAAAACCAAGATTACTCTACCCAGCAAGGATCTCATTCAGATTTGATGGAGAAATTAAAAGCTTTACAGACATGCAAAAACGAAGAGAATTCAGCACCATGAAACCCACTTTACAACAAATGCTAAAGAAACTTCTCTAGGCAGGAAACACAAGAGAAGGAAAAGACCTACGATAATAAACCAGAAACAATTAATAAAAGGGTAATAGGAACATACATATCGATAATTAACTTAAATGTAAATGGATTAAATGCTCCAACCAAAAGACATAGACTGGCTGAATGGATACAAAAACAAGATGCGTATATATGCTGTCTACAAGAGACCCACTTCAGACCTAGGGACACATACAGACTGAAAGTGAGGGGATGAAAAAAGATATTCCATGCAAACGGAAATCAAAAGAAAGCTTGAGTAGCAATTCTCATATCAGACAAAATAGACAAAAGAAGGACTATTACAGGAGACAAAGAAGGACACTACATAATGATCAAGGGATCGATCCAAGAAGAAGATATAACAATTGTATATATTTATGCACCCTACATAGGAGCACCTCAATACATAAGGCAAATACTAACAGCCATAAAAGGGGAAATCGACAGTAACACAAACATAGTAGGGGACTT
>NW_020173979.1:11207070-11287037 GCF_003031525.2 Neophocaena asiaeorientalis asiaeorientalis | reverse complement strand
CCACAAGAGACCTCAAAGCTCCATGCAATAACAAACGGTGAAAATCTCGCAGAGATCTCCATCTCAACACCAAGACCCAGCTCCACTCAATGACCAGCAAGCTGCAGTGAAGGACACTCTATGCCAAACAATTAGGAAGACAGGAACACAACCCCACCCATTAGCACAGAGACTGCCTAATAAAATAATAATAAGGCCACAGACACCCCAAACACACCACCAGATGTGGACCTGCCTACCAGAAAGACAAGATCCAGCCTCATCCATCAGAACACAGGCACTAGTCCCCTCCACCAGGAAGCCTACACAACCCACTGAACCAAACTTAGCCACTGGGGACAGACACCAAAAACAACATAAACTACGAACATGCTGCCTAAGAAAAGGAGACCCTAAAAACATTAAGTTAAGCAAAATGAGAAGACAGAGAAACACACAGAAGATGGAGCAAGGCAAAAACCCACTGACCAATCACAAGCACTGAATTGAGACTGTGATTAAAAATCTTCCAACAAACTAAAGCCCAGGACCACATGGCTTCACAGGGGAATTCTATCAAACATTTAGAGAAGAGCTAACACCTATCCTTCTCAAACTCTTCCAAAATATAGCAGAGGGAGGAACACTCCCAAACTCATTCTACGAGGCCACCATCACCCTGATAGCAAAACCAGACAAAGATGTCACAGAGAAAGAAAACTAAAAAAAATTTAAAATATAAAAATATTTTTAAAAAAAAGAAAAAAGAGGCTTGCTTGGTGGCACAGTGGTTGAATCTGCCTGCCGATGCAGGGGACACTGGTTTTTGCCCCGGTCCGGGAAGATCCCACATACTGCAGAGCGGCTGGGCCCGTGATCCGTGGCCACTGAGCCTGCAGGTCCGGAGCCTGTGCTCTGCAATGGGAGAGGCCACAACAGTGAGAGGCCCGAGTACCGTAAAAAAAAAAGCAAGAAAGAAAACTACAGGCCAGTATCACTGATGAACATAGATGCAAAAATCCTCAACAAAATACTAGCAAACAGAATCCAACAGCACATTAAAAGGATCATACAACATGATCAAGTGGGGTTTATTCCAGGAATGCAAGGATTCTTCAATATACGCAAATCAATCAACGTGATTCACCACATTAACAAATTGAAGGAGAAAAACCATATGATCATCTCAATAGATGGAGACAAAGAATTCGACAAAATTCAGCACCCATTTATGATAAAAACACTGCAGAAAGCAGGCATAGAGGGAACTTTCCTCAACAAAATAAAGGCCGTATAGGACAAACCCACAGCCACTGCAAATCAAAACTACAGATATCATCTCACACCGGTCAGAATGGCCATCATCAAAAGATCTAGAAACAACAAATGCTGGAGAGGGTGTGGAGAAAAGGGAACACTCTTGCACTGCTGGTGGGAATGTAAATTGATACAGCCACTATGGAAAACAGTTGGAGTTTCCTTAAAAAACTACAAACAGAACTACCATACGACCCAGCAATCCCACTACTGGGCATATACCCTGAGGAAACCATAATTCAAAAGAGTCATGTACCAAAATGTTCATCGCAGCTCTATTTACAATAGCCAGGACATGGAAGGAATGTAATTGTCCACAACAGATGAATGGGTAAAGAAGATGCGGCACATATATATGATGGAATATTACTCAGCCATAAAAGGAAATGAAATTGAGTTATTTGTAGTGAGGCAGATGGACCTAGAGTCTGTCATACAGAGTGAAGTAAGTCAGAAAGAGAAAAAGAAATACGGTATGATAACACATAAATATGGAATCCAAAAAAAATGGTTTTCAAGAACCTAGGGCCAGGATTGGAATAAAGACGCAGACGTAGAGAATGGACTTGAGGACACAGGGAGGGGGAAGGGTAAGCTGGGACGAAGTGATAGTGGCATGGGCATATATACACTACCAAATGTATAATAGCTAGCGGGAAGCAGCTGCATAGCACAGGGAGATCAGCTCGGTGGTTTATGACCACCTAGAGGGGTGGGATAGGGAGGGTGGGAGGGAGATGCAAGACGGAGGAGATATGTGGATATATGTATATGTATAGCTGATTCACTTTGTTATAAAGCAGAAATTAACACACCATTGTAAAGCAATTATACTCCAATAAAGATGTTAGAAAGAAAAAAAGAGAATCCTCATCTCTCATCCTAGAGGAGCCACAAACTAGAGGTGCTCTGAGTCAAGAGGTGACCTTGTATTGAGCCAGATATGACACCTAGGAAGTTGAGAAAGGATGCCTTCCACTGCTACTAGTCTCCCAGAATTCAACCTTTAGTTTTGGGCCATGTGGTTTAGGGTGACCAATCATCTGGGTGTTCCCAAGACCATCCCAGTTCTAGCCCTGAAAGTCCTGCATCTGGGAAACCCTATCTATGGATATGTTCCCTCTTCACCCTCTACCAAATCTCCCTGAGGCCAGCTGCCTTTCTACATCTCTAAATGTTCATTTTTTTAAGAAACATCAAGGCTTTACTATGTGGCAAGACTTTACTACAGTAAGACTATACCAGGTGTAAAGGATATCAAGGCAAAAAAAAATCAAAATCTCCAAACAGGTACCATCTGCCTGCTGTATCATCCTTTCAAACTGATAGCCATCTTTTCAAACACCATCCAGGCCTAAGACCTACCACCTGCCATCATGCTCTGTAAATACCAGGTCCCATCTGCCCAGCTCTTCTTCCTCTAGCTGGTTGCTCTAATAACTGCCTGTGTCCACCTGCTATTCCCATATGGTCTGGTCTATTCACCCAGTGATTGAACTCCTAATCCCACCCTGACAAGTGGCTAAAAAGAAGCCACTTGTCTCACTAGCCTACCTAGCTAAGTGGGAAACTAGAAGTGGCTAAAAGCCTCATGCCTCAGGAGAGCTGTTGAGTCAATGATATGTTTTCTCAAGTTCTAGACCATAGATCCTCAAGTAGAACAACAGAAAAATGGTTATCAGGGGATCTCTGTTTTAAAATATAATTGGGAATTCTGAAAGTCTTTTTTTCTCATCCTCAGTACTTCCATTTCTCTGCCCCCTTAAGTCTATGCTTGGGCATTTTTTTCCTTGACGTGATGTAGCACTTGGACTGAATAGTAGGCCCTTGTAACTACTTCACATAACTGCTTTTCACAAAGAATATATTTCTGAATATATTGGAATCAGCTCAGCTACTTATTACCTCTGCTACTTTATGGATGTCACTTCATCTTTCAGGACCCCAGTTTATACAACATGAATGGGATGATAATATCCTAACAAAATAACTAACATATATTAATATGAATGTCATGGATACCTGTTGCTTTTGCCTATCCTATACACATCCCTTTACCTTCTGTCAAGTAACAGGACCTGTCTAACAAGTGAGAAAGTCATTACAAGTAGTCTGGACTGAGTTTGTGCCACCATGATACACTTCTTCCCAGCATTTAACTCCCTTTTCTCACCAACACTACCCTGATATTCTTTATGGAATATGCATCTCGCCATTCTTAGTCATGTCCTACCTGAATAAGTAAGCTACTTTTGGCTTAACGCAATTGACACATTCCATCCTCCAGGCCATAGAAGGAGGCATGTGACCCAGTGCCAGCCATTAAGAGAGGGGATGGGGCTTCCCTGGTGGCACAGTGGTTAAGAATCTGCCTTTCAATGCAGGGGACACAGGTTCGATCCCTGGTCCGGGAAGACCCCACATGCCGCGGAGCAACTAAGCCCGTGCGCCACAACTACTGAGCGTGCACTCTAGAGCCTGCAAGCCATAACTACTGAAGCCCGCGTGCCTAGAGCCAGTGCTCCGCAGCAAGAGAAGCCACTGCAATGAGAAGCCCACACACCACAACGAAGAATAGCCGCCGCTCACCGCAACTAGCGAAAGCCCGCACGCAGCAACAAAGACCCAACGCAGCCAAAAATAATAAATAAATAAAATAAATTTTTTTAAAAAAAGAGAGGGGATGAATGTCAGAAATTGTGTGGGAGCACTGAAAGAGTACTCTCAACTTGAATCACACGGTGTGAGAAATAAAATCATTTTGACCCTGTGAAGAGAGAACCTCCACTTGCCAGGGCCATGTATGGAGCCCGATAATGAAGTCAACAATATAGGATACAGAGTGAAGAGATGGGGAGAAATCTGATCCCTGACAACATCGTTTGTAGATTGAACCCCACCTGAAATCAAATCTGTATGAGCCATTAGATTTCCTTTATTGTTTCTAATAGTTTGAAATGAACTCTCTGTCTCTTGCAAACAAAAGACATTTGAACCAGCATGAGACCCAGGCCTGGCCAATTAGAGCACATCCATCCCTCAGATTACAGTAATTAGGGTTCAAGGGTGCATAGAGAAGCCAAGGCAGGAGCTCCCCAGGAACGTTCAGCCAGTGCTCTTAGAGAGAGATGTTTCTAGGAAAGAACCTATCTCACAAATGAGTCTCTCTTTATAATCACATTTTTGAATTATGGAATCTAGCAGCACCAAATCCAGGTCTAGCCTTGATTTTTAGTCATGTAAAACATATTCCTTTTGTTTAACAAACCTGAATTGTCTTTCTGCTACTTATAACCGAAAAGGTCTTGACTAGACCCTTTATGCTAGATTCTTTGGTAACATTTTTATGTACATGAGAAACCATAATTATCCCCATTTCATAGATGAAGGAAGTGTGACTCAGAAGTTAAGTGAATTGTTCAAGGTCACACACCAGGTAACAGAGTGCCTGAAGTCAAAACTTTGTTGTTGGGCTTCCCCAGTGGCGCAGTGGTTAAGAGTCCGCCTGCCGATGCAGGGGACACGGGTTCGTGCCCTGGTCCGGGAAGATCCCACATGCCGCAGAGCGGCTGGGCCCGTGAGCCGTGGCCGCTGAGCCTGCGCGTCCGGAGCCTGTGCTCCACAACGGGAGAGGCCACAACAGTGAGAGGCCCGCATACCGCAAAAAAAAAAAAAAAATTGTTCTTAAAAATTGTGTTAAATGGTTTCCAGATGCTTTCATGAGGTTGTTCACAATTCTTGGATTCTGATTTAGCAGCTAAGCTCTATGTAACAAAATGGAATGGGGCAGTCTTGATGGATGACCTCACTGGCATGTCCTCAGAAAACATTTCGTCAACGGTTTACTCTGTTAACTTCTCAACAAAACTCCTAGTACCTGTGGATTCTGCTTGTCACAGGCAAATTCAAGGAGTTCAGTATGACTCATTTCCCTACAAAACCAAGGGTGCCTCCCAGGTGGACGTTTATCACCTGGTTTAAAGGAATGCATGATATTGGTACCTAAAAGCAGAGTCAGCAACATTTACATTCCGTTGCTTATAAACAAAATAAAAAGCAGGCAGTTTAAGGCTGTCAAATGGCAGCATCTTCTAGCGTTTAATTGTTGTTGGTAGTGGTTCTATTGGTGCAGTAGTGCTAGTATCTTGAAAACAGACATTTAAATCCAAGCAGGAAGAATTTTATTAAGAAAACAATAAACAAACAAAAGCCAGCCTCAATAAAACCACCTAAACATTAAGTCCCCCCCATCCCATTCCATGGTACCTTATGAAATCATGCTCCATCAGTCTTTCCCTCCTTTTCAGAATAAAGAAAAACCCTAGTGGAGTGTGAGTTTGGTTGCACATTTTTCTTGTACTCTCTAGTTACTACTGCTCAGACACTAGACAGCATTTAGGGCTGGACCTTATTAATTCAAAACTTTCAGATGGATTCATCTCTTCTGGCTCAAAGGGGAGAGTAAGGGTTTAGTATGAGCAATTGGACTCAGTCTTGACTCTCAGCCTCTGCAAATGGGCATATTTATAGAACTCTGTATTAGTGTATTCATCCCCTATGGCTGTCATAACAAATTACCACACACTTAAAACAACAAAAATGTATTCTCTTACAGTTTGGAGGTCAGAAGTCAAAATGAGTTTTAAGAGACACATATCAAGGTGTTGGGAAACTTGTTTCTTCTAGAGGCTCCAGGGGAGAATGTGCTCCTTGCCTCTTCCAGATTCTAAAGGCTGCAACATTCCTTGGCTCCTGGTGTCATCGCTCCAATATCTGCTCCATTGTCACATAGCCTTCTTCCACCTCTGATCTTCTTGCCTCCCTCTTTTAAAGACCATGGTGATTACCATTAGGGTCCACAGGATAATCCAAGATAAGCTTCCCATCTCAAGACCCTTAAATTAATCACATGTCCAAAATTTCTTTGCAATATTGGTGACATTCATGGGTTCTGGGGACTGGGAGGTAAACATCTTTGGGGGACCATAATTCAGCCCACCATAATTTGGAAACGTGAATTACCACTGAACACCAGGATAGAGAGGCAAAATCTAATATAGGAATTTTTAAATAATCAGATGAACGAAATCCTAGGCAGCTTTCTAAACAGAGTGGAACAGGTGGATAAAAACAGCCATGCACCATCCTTTGTAGAAATAGTCTAATTTACTATATGGTACAAGTAGCCTAGATCTAGGAAAGCCACACCAAAAATTTTTTTTAAAAAAGGTTGTAGCTGATCTACCACTTACCAGCTCTGTGAGACCTTACATGAATTACTCAATCTCTCTAAACCTGTTGTACTCTGTGAAGTGGGGAATACTTACCCACCTCATAGTGCTGTTGTAAGTATAAAATTTCCATGTAAAACATCAGATCAATGCAAGGAATGTAGCAAGTAACCTATAAATGTTAACTGTTTGTATAATGATAATGATAACAATAATAATTTCTGATTTTTAAACTTGTGAAATACTTGACATATTGGCCAGGAAGGTTTGCAATTTCATAGGGTTTTTTTAAAGCAAGACTAGAAAACAATTTTTCTCAGAGAACATCGTAATTTTTAGAAGCAAAGGGGATCATTTTTGCCTAAGGTCTGTCTCTAGCAAACAAGAAGAAAGTATTGATCCTCAACTTGTTATGCAACTCTTCCCGTGCGCTTTATAGCAGAAGATTAAAAAGACTAAGATGTGTTCTTCATCCTCAAGAGCCTTGCACTGTAGTTAATGTTGACAAGACTAACTTATTTAAAACAGAGCAAAATAAGAGACAATATCGAGTTGAGTCTGAATTACACGGAATGGACGCAATAAAATCCCAGAAGAAAATCAGATTAGTATGGGACAGAGTGGTCAGGCAAGAGAGCAGGCATAAACTAGAACTTGAAGGGTGAGTAATATTTGGATAGCCAGGAAGAGGGCATTGTAAGACATGGAAAATGGAAAGAACAGAGAAGCAAAGGCTAGGGGCCAAAGAGAGGTCAATCATTGTAGCCTGGCACCACGCCTATGAATGTTAAAAACTAATAATGTAAGGACGCAAGTGCTGGAAATTAAAAAAGAAAGAAAGAAAGAAAGAGAAATACGTGGCAGTGGTTAAGAGTAGGAACTTGGGAGTCAAAATATTTGGATTTTGGTTCATGTCTTCACCACTTGCTAGCTTTGGGACCTTCAACAATTCCTGTAACTTCTCTGGTCCTCAACTTTCGCACCTATTTAACAAACTTGATAATATCTACCTCATAGTATTGCTTCAAAATTAAAGATAATGAATGTGAAATGTTAACACAATGCCCGGTATATATTAATCATTCACTCAGTGACATCTGTAATAGCTGTAATAGTGACAGTAGTAGTAGAATAATCCTGCTTGACTATAGAATCATAGATGTTCAAACATAGAACAAACTCCAGAGATTTTTTTATCCGGGGCCCCTCATTTAAGAGGGAAGATAACTGAAGTGTGGAGAGATGAGATGACACTCAGCCTCTCATTGGCAAACTCAGAATCCACTATTCTTCCTTCCACACCTGTCAGATTCAACATTCCTATTCCGAAATAACTAGTGGTTGGTGCTCTTGAATATGCAAAATTAGTGCTGATTTAGGAACCCTTTTTAAAGGACTGCTGAGTGTTAGCTGCCTTCAGTCAGAGGGAGAATATGAGAAAGCCAAATTCTACAAAGAGAAGTTTTCAACCCTCCAATAACCACTCCACCAAGAGTAGAAGCTGAACAAGGACACTTTGGGCTTAAATTCATTTGCCTGTTCTTCCTCCAGTCAACCTTTTAACCGACCTTTGCTAGAAAAATTCCACCTCGGTCTCCTGGAGTTTAAACCAAGGCCATTAAACATCTCTCGTCTATGTTGGAGGGTTTTTTTTTAATGCTCTGGAATTTCTCAGCCCTGGAAATATATGCAAAAATAATTTCACAAAGCACTTGGTGTGATTTCTAACAAAAAACATTCTCAAATGCAGATTATTCAAAGACTTGGTGCAGTGAGCGGTGAGCAAACCATGCTCTTATACTGTCCCCTTCTGGTTGATGGCCAAAAGGGACAGACTGTATGGTTTAAGAAACTAGCTCAATTTCATTTTAAATAAAATCCCTCTTTTGTAATCACCTTGCCCTAGCCTTGTTGATAGGCAGCTGTAGGTAATTTACTTGCTAGAAATAGTTATATCAGCTGAAAAACTCATTAATGTTAAAGTGAAGACAGGTTTGTGCTTTGGAAGAGCAATAAGTAGGGAAAAATTACTCAGCTGTCTTAGCATCAGGCAGGAGCACGGAAGGAGAGAAGAAACAGAACTTGCTTCTTGGTTGCTGAGAATGGATGATATGAAATTTCTTCAGATGCCAAGTTTAGCCAAATCACAGGAGGATTCCATTAAACATAAGATAAGCAGCAGGAATATCCACCTGAGCTTTCTTTTTTGATGAGACAGAGGCAAGGAAAGGCCAATTTCTACAATAACGTGGCTAAATAGAGATCAATTTGAGGAATGAATCCTGGCCTCTGAATATCTTCCTAAAACATGAAAAGAAGACTTGAGAGAGGATTCAGGCAGGTATAATTCCTCTTATGCAGATACAGTCTGTTAGTTATGATAAGCTATGCCATAGTGACAAACAACCATAAAATCTCAGTGGCTTAATCCAGAAGAAAGTTTATTTCTCACTCACATAAAATCCACATGGCCAAGGCTCATTGTCCTTATCACACTGTATAGTAATTGCCCATTTATTTATTTACCATAGCAGACTGCATGGACAGGCCACTCAAGATAGCTATTCCTCTTACTCTCTGTACATTCCCTGCTTTACCTACACCTACTCACATGACTATCCAATCCTCCTTATTATAGGGCTTAATCAGTAACTCCCTACATGCTTGCCCCCTGCCACAGCTTCTGGTTTCCCTGGTAACTGATAAGCCAAACTGACATCAATTCCCCCTATAACTAGTAGCCTCCTTCTCACCCCCCCTCCCCCCTCCCCAGTAGCGAAGACTGTTGCCATGTCCTGTCCACCAGCTGCTGTATACAGTGGGTTGTCACTCCAGGACTTTGCTTCAGACTTGTAAGATTCCCTATACAGTAAACAACTGATGTCTCTGTCACTGTCTCTGGGCTCTTTCCTTAGTCTCTCAGCTGAGCAATTACAAGGTTCGCAGGCCCGCGGGATGCAGCCCAACAAGACCATGAACTATCTTCAGGGAGGAACTATGTCTATTCAGGTCTATGCTATATCCCCAATACTTAGCACAATACCTGACACGTAGGTACTCAAGGAATATTTGTTGAATAATGAAAGAATGAAGGAAGAGATGAATGAATGAATCAAACTAAATACCTCTGGGCATATTTCCAGGAGCTCTGACTTCTCTTTTCACCCTCTCCATACTTTAGGTACAGACCTAAAGCAAATGCCCATTTTACATTGGGGTAGCATTACTGTGTTCCCCTAGGCCTCTGTCATGGTATCATTCCCATGTAATTGTGCGATGTCTTTTAAAGGTCTTCTTGGTGGGCCCTTGACACACTGGGGCCCTTGGCACACTGGGGATGTGAGTCAACAAGGGTGGGAAGTAAATATTCTTAGCAACCAATCTTTGTAATGCTTGCATTAAGGAGAGGGGATGGATAGAGCACACAGCCCACTGGAGCCCTTACAGATGGGCTGCTTGGGGAGCCATTTCACAAAATGGTGCCAGCACAAAGCACTAAAAATTAAAAAGACAGGGCTTTCCTGGTGGCGCAGTGGTTGAGAGTCCACCTGCCGATGCAGGGGACGCAGGTTTGTGCCCCGGTCCGGGAAGATCCCACATGCCGCGGAGCGGCTGGGCCCGTGAGCCATGGCCGCTGAGCCTGCGCATCCGGAGCCTGTGTTCCGCAACGGGAGAGGCCACAGCAGTGAGAGGCCCGCGTACGGAAAAAAAAAAACAAAACAATGCAAGACCCAATGAGATCACAGGGAGAAAGAAAAGGGGGGAAATATCCTAGATAGGAGGAAGATAGGAGAAGAAAATGGCACCTTAAGACGTGATTCTCATCAAAACAAAACATATCCATACGTCTTACCAGCAGTGTAGAAGACCCCTGGAGATTCTTTTCCTTTTGCTTTTCTCTTTTCTTTCCATAGAGTTTCACCATTTTTCACTGACTAAATACTAACTGAAGTAATACTGTGACCAACTATCTTGAATCCCCATCCCTAAAGATCTTACCATTTCTACCTGTTTTTTAGCAAAGACCCTTTTAACCATTACACATTGATGGACACCAAGCTGGCAGCTTTGGCTCTCTAAGTTTCTCAATTCTTTATGTATTTATTGGAGAATTTACAGATTATTATTTTGCACCTAAGGCAAGATAGGGAGTGTGTTTGAAATCACAAAAGGTGCTGGGACGTAAAATCTCTGAACCATAAATCTTGCAGTTTAACAAGAATTGCACCCAGGGGTACTGGGTCTGTCTGTATATGAGGTTTTGGAAAAAGATCCAGATCTATCGATCATAGCCCCATTCTTTGTACTAGAGATTGAGGATCAACTTACAATTTGTGCTGAAACACAGAGCTATTAGCCCAAATTCCTTCCTCCTTCCTGGCCCCCCATGCGCCTGATAGTGCGTCTCCCAGAGAAGGTGCAGTTCCCCACCACCACCCTGTGGTTAGAGGGAGAACTGCACTGTCATTGGGGCTTATATTTGCGTGACCTTTTGCATACTCACATTAGGCAATGATGACTATTTCTGGACTGCAAAATACTAACTGAAGAACAGATAGATTATATAGTGTGCCTTCTAAGTGGCATGTTGCTATGGTTTCCCACTGAAAGAACAGAATTCTCACCATTAGGTTATCTGAAATCTGCAGGATTGTTCCAAAATGTTTCTGCAGAGCAATGGAATGTCCTTTGAATACAACTCCATCTGTATGATCAAATGCAGTCTCAGACTAGCAGGGAGCACGATGTGTTTTTTGAAGAATGTCTTCATTGAATGCAGTAGGATTTGCAGGACATGTATAAGGCTAAAACAGGCATTGACCTCTGTTGATAAGGCACCTTTCCTATATTTATTAACTATATCCCTTATGCCAAAAAGTTATTGAATATGAACCACCTAGGCATGCAAATGGGATGCTTTAAACTCTTCAAAAGCTTCCCACTGCTCTTAAGATAAAATCCAAATCCTTTCTCATGGCCTGTGTTCCTTGTATGGTCAAACTCCAGACTACTTCTCTATCCTCACCTTACCCCACTCTTTCCCCCCAATTCACAATCTGCTACACTCACCTTTTTTTACATCCTTCAAAGCATCCTCTAAAACGCCAAGCTTTTCCCTTCAGTAGGGTCTATACACACGCTATTTCTCTTGCTTGGAATGCTCTTCCCCCATTCCTGGCCTGCCTTAATTCTTACAAATCCTCCAGTTCTCAAATTAATACCACATCCTGAGACACCCATCACCCCAATTTAAATTAAGTTCCCATTTATACTCTCTGACAGGACTCTGCACTATTTCACAGCACACATCAAAATTTGAAATTAATTGTATATTCCTGTGATTGTTTAATATATATCCCCTCCACTAAAATAAAGCCTTGAAGTCATGGATTATGTCTTTTTGGTCTGCTATATCCCCAGCACTTATTACAGAACTTGGCATATGGTAGGCATTCAATACTGAATGAGTGAATCAGCCCACTGACTTCAATCCCCATTTACTTAGTAATTAGGAGGGAATTCAATGATCCATTGAATGAGTATTAAAACTGGGGAAAATGCAAAGAAATCTTGTCCTCAAGTAGCTTATGAATACAGTAAGGGGAAATACAACAGGGGAGACAAATAGGCATATATAAATGAAACAGCAATTTATGCAGGACGTTTCTTGTCTCCTGGAACCCTAATGACAATCACCGTCAATTAATGCCCATACATTGCACACCTCTGAAGGAATTGCTATCCAGTCCAGTAGGAGTCCTTAGGTCATCACGTAACCCCACCCAGGATAAAAGAAGCCCAGAGATTCAATAAGGAAGAGCGAGTATATTTTGAAGGGTGTTTGTGGAAACAGAGTGCTCTGAAACATACGCCCTCTCGCTCCTCAAGTTCCGTGAAGGGTCAGCAGGAGAATCCTTCAGGGAGATTGGGGGGAAATAAATCCAGAGTGTTGGGGTGGGAAGGGCAGGTGGGCACACAGAATGGTTGGTGAGCCAGAGCCATCTTGAGAGAACTCCTGCTTCACGACAAAGGGAACACCAGGAGCACACTGCCAGTGGGCAGAAGTCAAGGGGATGTCAGTATCCTAAGAGGGCAGCACTTGTTCCTCATGGGGTGTCCAAAGAGTCCTTACAAGTGCCCCATGGTAGGAAGAGCCAGCAGGTTACCCTTGTCATGAAACAAAGCACCAGCAATCAAACTGACCAGCATCAGAGAAGTAACGCCTGGCCCTTTCTCTGTAAGTTCAGCACGTGCGTGCACGTGTGCACACACACACACACACATCCACATACACTCGTACACGCTCTGTGCTCAACTCTAGAAGAGCCATAAGCAGCAGAGGGAATGGAAGGACCAGGTGGAGCAAGCACAACCAAAGAATGAACTACGTTGCCCTTTCCCAGTGGTAGACTAGGGATTCAGCGGTCAGGCCTGCAGGGAAGAGGTTGCTTAGACAGAAACCCTGACTTAGATCAGTGATTAACGTTTTGATTTGGGTTGCACACAAATTCACAATATCTGATAATGAGACTGTTCAAATACCTGAAAGTGTCTGAGATTTGGCGAAGAAATCCTCTCAATTGGGGAAGGTGATCCAAAGAGTCTAGTTGAAGGCAGTGCTTGGAAAATAATGAAGCTGGTTCCTGATTGTACCTTCTCAAGTCCAGTCTCTCCAACAAACCATCTACATAAAATAAAAA
Source organism: Neophocaena asiaeorientalis asiaeorientalis (assembly GCF_003031525.2). NCBI lineage: Eukaryota > Metazoa > Chordata > Mammalia > Artiodactyla > Phocoenidae > Neophocaena > Neophocaena asiaeorientalis. The sequence continues at coordinate 11,273,809 of NW_020173979.1, read as the reverse complement.
ATGTTAAGTTCAATGAGAAGAGGAAAAATAAAGTACAATAAGATATCTGAGTTGTAATTAGCTCAAACCCTTCTCTGCTTAGAAAATAACTTACAACCAGTGTTCTAGGAATATTAGGAATAAAAGAATCATACTTGTACTATTACATATGGAAAATATATTCAAATTTTCCCTTCCTTCAGCAAAAATTATTCATGAAAAAGATAAATTTCTCATCAACTCTCAGGAAAAGTGTGCATGCTGCAACTGTGGATAATTCGATAATTTTGTGAATATACAATGACAGTATATCACATCTGAACATGTTGCCCTACGCAAAGAACTTCAAAGAACAAATGCCTCTCACTCATCACCACCCTAGGTGGTTGGTAGAGAAAATATCCTCCCATTTTACCAGCAAAGAATGTCATACCAAAATGGGGGTCTGCAAATTATGACCTACCAGGTTTTGGTATGGCCCACGAGCTAAGAATGGTTTTTACATTTTTAATTCATTGAAAAAAAATCAAAGAATAATAATATATATTTCACAACACATGAAAATAATATGAAATTCAAATTTCACTATTCATAAATAAAGTTTTATTGAAACATAGCCAATGCTCATTCATTTACATTTTGCTTATAGCTGCTTCCATGCTACAGTAACAGAAATGAATAGTTGTGGCAGAGACTGTATGGCTGGCAAAGCTTAAAATATTTACTATTTTCCCATTAAGATAAAAGTGTGCTGATCCCTGCTCTAAAAGGTTAAATGGCATCTAATTCCGCATGCTTAGTTAGCTGAAAAAAAGTCATAAGACCACTGATTCAGAACATAATCATTTCATCATATTTCCTATATAATAACAATAAATATTGGTAGTCTTTATATGTTTTTACCTTCCCCTTCTATTGGGCCACAACATTTTTTTGGGAAATAAAATCTCATAAAACTCAAAAACTTGGAATGCCCTTCCCCCATTCTTGGCCTGCCTTACTTAACTCTTACAAATCCTCCAGGTCTCAGATTAAATATTGTCTCCTGAGATACCCATCAGCCCCTGACAGGACCCTGCACTTCCAGCTCATAGCATTCATCAGTGGAGTGCTGTGAACTGGGCAGGACCTTAGCAATCATATAATCCAGGAGTCAGCAAACTTTCTGTAAAGGGACAAATACAGTTGTCCCTTGGTATCTATGGGGGATTGATTCCAGGAACCCCTGCAATACCAAAATCTGCTTATGCTCAAGTCCCTTACATAAAATGGTGTAGTATTTGTAAATAACCTACACACATCCTCCCAAATACTTTAAATCATCTCTAGATTACTTTTAATACCTAATACAATGTAAATGCTATGTAAATAGTTGCCAGTATGCAGCAAATTCAAGTTTTGCTTTTTGGAACTTTCTGGAATTTTTTTAAAAAATATTTTCAATCTGTGGTTGGTTGAATTCATGAATGCAGAACCCATGGATATGAAGAGCTGACTACAGTAAACATTTTAGGCTTTTCAGGCCATATAGTCTCTACAGCAACTACTCAGTTCTGCCACTGTAGCAAAAAAGCAGCTATTACAGACAATATCTAAATGAATGGGTATGGCTGTATTCCAATAAAACTTTACTTACAAAAAAAAGGAGCTGGCTAGATTTGGCCGGTGAACTGTAGTTTGCCAACACCTGATATAGTCCATACCCTCATCTTAGTGTCATTGGATTTCCCTCCACCCTGGAACTTATTACAGAACCTGACTTACAGCAGACATCTGATAAATTTTGATGAATAAACGAATAACGGCAAGCAAGAAGGGAAGAAGGGAAGAATGCAAGGATCACAAGCAAATGTACTCACAGTCCTTGTTTTGAAAGTATTCAAAATATAATTAAGGAGACAAGCTATATACATGTGAAAATGCCTTGTATTACAAAAGCAGGATGGTGAGTGACTTAGATATCAAGGACCATCTAAACTCAGAAGAAGACTTCATAGGTAAGGTCAGATTTGAGCTGATTATTGACATTTGTTGCTTGTTTGGATTTTTATTGTTGTTTTGGGGAGGGGAGGTTAGCATTAATCAAATTTGTACAAAGAAAATCACATGTGCAAAAACTCACTATTATAAAAACAAAACATAAATCATTTTATAGAGCAAGAAATCCTTGAGAGATGCATATAAGCATTACCTAGTCATTTTTATTTTATTATTTTTTTTTATTATTTTTTTTACTTTTGACTGCACCGCACCGCTTGTGGGATCTTAGTTCCCCAACCAGGGAGTGAACCTGGACCCTCGGCAGTGAAAGTGAGGAGTCTTAACCACTGGACCACCCGGTCCTACCTAGTCATTTTAATTCTAAGATTTGAGTATGTTAGGTTTTCTTAAGACATGGAATATTTTTGTTTGAAGCAACAGAATCCCAAAGTAGTACTTCCCTTAGGCCAGTGGTTTTCAATTTTTGGTGCCCAAGAATCATCTAGAGAGATTTTAGGTATGCAGATTCCTGAGCCCTACCTTAGACCTTCTGAACCAAAACCTCTAGGGTAGAACCAAAGGAATTTGAATCTTAAAACTTTCGCCCTCATGTAATTCCTCTGCAATTAGTCTGTGGAGGCTTTTGATGTCATGGAAATTGAACTTCTATAACTAATGGTAAAGATGTTATGACTCATGGGAAAGACTGTTCAGTAGAGAGTAAATAAATGTCAGTACGTCAAACACTATTGTTTTCTTGCTAATTTTTTCCAAGTGTATATTTTTTCCAGTATCTTCCAGATGCTGATCACCTTACAAGATTTCAAGTTTTTAACTCAGAGAAAGATTGTGTTGTTTTATTTTGAAGCCATTTTTATAATCTTGAAAAAGCAAACAGTTCCTTAAATATGCAGAATACCATGAATTCAGAGAGTCTCTTTATATTTGGTACCCCAAGTTGCTGACAAGGTCCACTAATGATCATTACCAATGAATTACCAATGGTTGCCAGGTACCAACAGGGGGCACAGTATTTAAGAACTTAAAATTTTCATTCTCCGTACTGTCTAGCAAAATGTTCCCTATTGAAAGACATTTTCAACCATCATGTTGGCAAGCCTTGATCACTGAACTGAACTATATTATTAATACGTATGCCTGGCCAGAAGCTCATGAACAAAAAACTCTTCCGCCTTGCTTCCTAAAAAGAACCAATTCTTCATGCTTTAATGTGAAAAGACTTGGAGCCATAATGATAAAAGCTAACTGAGCATTTACTATGGACCAGACACCATAATAAGCACTTTAAATATCAGTATCCATTTGTTGTCATGACGGCCTGTGATGGAGGTTCCATTATCATCCTCATCTTACACATGAGAAAACAGGGTTAACATTCCCAGGTCACATTATATAACAGAGATGAGATCTGGACTTGAGATCATCTGACTCCAAATCCTGTGCTACATGTTTTCACCTAAGTTATGAGATCCTGGTGAACTGGAATGAGCACCGGGCTGAGATCCAAGAGATAAATGTTCTTGTCTCAGCTGTGACATGAAGTAACTGGGTAGATCTAACCGTGATATTTCCCCTCTTTGGGTTTCCAATTCCTCTTCTACAAAGAGTTGTAATTGGACTACTAGATGAATAATAAAATTGCTTCCAAGACTAATATACCATGATTTAAGAGCAGCCACTTTGCACAAAAAGGGGACTAGAAAGACAATGGGAGCCATCTGGATGTGAAAATGATGAATGGCAAAAGCTGCTGGAGGGGATAGTCTCAGATTAGCATTCCCTGCCACTGGGTCCACACACCACATTGCCAGTCTCCTGCAAATTGCCCGCAGCTGTACTGATCTCGAGGCCATTTAGAGTGCAGAACCCTTAACAAATTGTTCAAGGTATTTAATCTTGGGTTTCCCAGGAGCCCATCTAGCCCCATAAAATTAAATGTCTTGTGATTTGCCAACTTTGCTGTTAGAAGAGCAACAAAGTTTTTTATTGTTGTTGTTTGAACTCAATTATCGCTTCGTTCTGGATAGAAAGGATGCTTTTGCAAATTCTTTCTTCAGTAGCTGACTGTGGAGTCAGCTTTTTCACATCAGTCAAAAAAAAATGAAAACCATCCAAAGAAACAACCATTGTCGATGATGGGAGAAAAGCTACGGTATTCTCCTAATCTACGTGTCTGCTTCCAATTTATAGGGTCATGCTTCCATTACTCCTGCCCCCAATCCATAATGCTCTTCCCAATGCTTCTACAGATTATAGGAAATTATACTCTCATATTACTACTTATTCTTATTTCGAGATCCTACAGAAGCCTTATTCTTACTCATTCTAGCTTCCTATAGCTATTTTTTTCTCTGGTCAATGTTAACTGAATATCTCCCTAAGTATGTCTCCCACAGGGTCGTGTTGGACATAACAATGGAGGGTTCCGTTATGGCAGAGCGAACAGTTATAAATCTAACACTACACATCACTGTTCTTGAATTTCTCCCAGCCATCTTCACCACTGGAAATTTCGCAATGGCCATATTTTGCACTGAAGTCCTGGCCCTTTCATCATGTTGCTTGACCCTCTCCCCATCTCCCTGGTTCCTTAATCCCTTAAGATACCCTCTCAAAAATCATATTCCCATGATGTTTTTATGCATAAAAAGTAGTTTTTGATACTGCCCTCTCCTTCCAGACAATGCCCAGAGCCTATTTCTTCATACTAACAAAGAACTCTGCCACTAGCGTGATGTATCAAAAAAATAACTTGGAGCTCCATCTGCTGTTTCCCAATCTTAGTACAAATCTACTACTACTCGAATATAAGTGAGGGTCTACATGACCCAGTCTCACAACATTCAAAGAAGAAAAAAAGTAATTCTGATTCTTCAAGTTATTTTTAAAAATAAACCTACTGCACCACATCTTAAAATTCTTCTCACATTTCTCTCCACCCCCAACTTTCATGGTAACTGCCCCAAATTGTTCTCCCCATTCTTCATTTTCTGGAAAAAAAAATGTTTTAATTACCCAACATTCCTATCATCACATACACTTCTGTTTTCTTGTTCCTCTCCTGAACTCTCTTTTGTACTAGCATTTTGGGTGGGCATTTTTGCACTTCGCAATACCTCTTAGCTCTTTCTGAAACAACTCCCTCCCCATCCCTGGTTCACTGACTGGTCTGATCAGCACAATAGGTAAAAGGAGAGGAGGTAGCCGTGGGCAAGCACAAAATCTTCAGGTTCAGGTAAGGGGAAAGGAAAAAATGTGATACTCATGCATCATGAATTTTTGCCCCTTTTATAAATAAATTAAAATTTATTAACAAATGAAAACAAGACAACAAATGAATTGCAGCTGAATCGTGCGGTGACAATGGTCATGCCTGGAGTTCTTTGGACTTAAAAGAGATAACATGCCAGAAACAAATTAAAGTTCTTTTTGACACACTAAAAGACTTGACTGAAAAGAGGTTTAACCTGAGAACTGTACCTGAAAAATGACAGCTGTGAATGGATTTGAATTCAACAACAGCTATTAAAGGGAACCAAAAACAACTATATGCTACAAATACAAAAGAATCTTTCGAACGGTGTATTTGTAGCTTTAGGCAATATTCAGGCAACAGAATAAAACAGGACCCAGTGTAATGAAATCCAGTCCAACTGAGTGTTGACAACAGAATGCAAATCGAGAGAGCTGCGGAATCAGTTAAGCTTCATTGATTGCAAACAACAGAAAAGATCCTAACTTAATCAAAGTATAATGTCATTATAAAAAAATGAAGGAATGGGGGCTTCCCTGGTGGCACAGTGGTTGAGAGTCCGCCTGCCGATGCAGGGGACACGGGTTCGTGCCCCGGTCCGGGAAGATCCCACATGCCGCGGAGCGGCTGGGCCCGTGAGCCATGGCCGCTGAGCCTGCGCGTCCGGAGCCTGTGCTCCGCAACGGGAGAAGCCACAACAGTGAGAGGCCCACGTACCGCAAAAAAAAAAAAAATGAAGGAATGCACAGAATGGAGTAAAGAGTGTAATTCTGGCCATCTCACTTTCCTGCTAGAAATGCTTAAGTGGATTTCTTTTAACTGTAATTAAGATCAAGACCAAACCATTAATAGTGCCTATACACTGTGCATGGCCCAGCCCTTCCTGCCTCTCCAGCAGTTTATTTCATCTCTCTCCCTTAATCTCTAAATTCTACTCACCCTGACCACCTCATGGTTTCACTTTTACCATATTGTCCTATAGCCACAGGGCCTCTGCACATATTCTTCCCTCTTAATAGATGCTTTTCCTCTTTCCATCCCTCCATCAACTAATTTTCATGTACTCATCTTGCAGGCAAAAGCTCAAACTGCACTTCTCAGGTAAGAGAGTTTGGGGTTGGATACATAAATGAAAATCCAAATAAAACAACAAAACAAGATTGTTAACTCCAGCAGAAAAGACTTTGTAAGAAAAGAAGAACAATTACTGTATACTTCATGACTAAGGCATGAATAATATTTACAGACAACAATCATACTGCCGAACACTGAACTCTCTAACCAGAATTATGATATAACTGTTTTGGGTGGGAGAGGGGTCAGGAGAGTGATTACATTTGTAAGGGGGGAGAACGATGGGGGGAGGGGGGAGAGGGAGCTAAATCTTTATCTTTCATAGCACAAAAGTTGCCATAAAAGTGCCTAAAACTGGAAAGTCAAGATAGAAAACAAAAGTGTTATTTACAATTGTGAAGAAGTAACTGGAAGAGTTCGAAGTATTTGTCTCTGGAGGATTGGGGCGAAGGTGAATCAGGAAATAGAGTTAAAAGATATAATGGCTGTCTTTAAAATAATTCTAGAGTAATTTCTTATTCTTAAAACCAGGTATATGTATAACTTTAATTTTTAAATGACACTATTTTTAAAAAGTAGTAAATGTGCTAATGGGAAACTAAAATATGCAAGATACAATGAAGACTGGAGTGAAGCTAATGCATGCTGTAAAAACTTGTGCATCTCCTAGAAATGGGCCTACAATTTGATTTTCTCTAATAATGTATTGAAAGAACTTTTAGCCAAAAGTCATGTTCTCAGAAGAATATGTCTCTATGATTGCAGTTAGCACCTTGTGTCTAAAAAAAAAGTCCTCCTTTAAAATTACTCATTGGTGTGTTTTGTGTTTGGTAATTGCAATCATTGTTGTTTTTGTTGTGGTCATCCATTTACAGTGCTTGGTGTCAGTTGATTTATCTGTTGTAAAAATAAAATACAGTGTGTGTGTGTGGAAAAAAAATTACTCATTGGTAGGCTACTGGTAGAGCTTTTAGAAGTGGTAGGTCTCTGGGAAAGGTTTATCTAGAATTCTCTAAAATGCATCATGACCACAAGTGACATTTTCTTCAAGATAAAAAATAATGTTTGATGGTCCATGTATGTTGTAAGGCAATTATTTCTGATATGAATAATAATAAGAAGGTCATGTTTTGTACCAGAGAATGTATAAGCTTGAGAATTAAGGAACTAGCTTTGGATGTCCTGTCCAGTATAGTGGTCATCACCCACATGGGGTACTGAATACCTGCAATGTTGCTAGTGTGAATTGAGACATTCTGTATATGTGAATATACGAGTGGCTACTAGGAAACTTAACATCATGTCTGTGGTTTGCACTGTATTTCTGTTGGACAATGCTGCTCCAGGCTTAGTGCTTTCATTTCATAGTGCTAGTGGTGTTACTGCAAGTCACTTAAATTCACTGGGCTTCAGTTTTCTTACGTATAACATGAGGGGTTAGACAGAAGTCCTGTAAAGTCCCTTCTCAGAAATTTTATAAAGCTAGCATCCTAAAATATGATGGAGACTAATGGATTCTGGACTTGAAAAGTCAGCAGGTGGTTCCTTCCGACGGTCCACCCCCACCATGCTGTACTGTCCTCCCTGCCACCATCAACCTCATCCAGACATCTTTACCAAATGCTGCTTTCACCAGTCACCAATGCATGTCCTACGCAGAATGCTTTACAATTACTTCATCACATCTTAATTCCTACATGATGAAATCAGCGTTATTACCCTGTTTCACATATGAAGAAAACAATCTTGCAAAGGTTAGGTGACTTTGACAGGCATCAGATCCAGAATCTGGAGGAGTCACAATACACATCCCTCTGAATCCAACACCTGATCTCTTCGTCAGTGTGCTCCACTCCCCTTTACAGAAACCAAACGGGGGTATTTTTGGAACCTAAATGATAAACCCAACTTTTTGAGTCAGTACGCCTCTCCTGCATTATTTTCCATCCCTGGATCCTCAGCCCTTGAAAAAGATAGTTAATGAACAATATGTGACATAATATTCTGAACTTCCATGTCACTTGGTTTAAAATGAAGATCACACTTTAAGGTATGCCTGTAAAATGATGTGAAGTGGTTGGGTTTTTAAGAATAAATATCACCAAAAAATTCATATGACTATTGTCCCCTCCAGATGAATTACTTTGAATACTTATTCCAACATCACTGTCAACTCAAAAACAACTAACCTCCTTTATAATTCTCAGAACTAATATATTCCTTTAAATGTCTGTGGCACAAATTTTGTCTCTTTCTTTAGGTATTGTTTATGTTGTGCCAGAGAACAAGATATCAAAAGGCCAACCTGACTCAAGAGCCAATCTTGAAGAGACTCCTAGTAGCCTAAGATGGGACAATTTGAGTATCAAAAAGGAATAATAATAGTATCTGATTAAAATAGAGCAAATATTTGAAAAAACATAGTGGAAAATAAACCTCATTTTCATAACAGGAATTGGCTATATCACCAACCCATTACTTTAAAAACTGACAAATAAAGGGAATAAATTGAGTACTTAGCCCAGCTTTCCTGTATGAGCTATATTTCAGCAAAGCCAATAGCTGCTGAGGAAAGTCTTTTACAGAACATTTCTAGCCAATAAGTGCAGCAAGTATAGTAAAATTAGAAAGTCAACATTCTGCAACCTCTAATAAAATAATGGATCAGGGCAATAATCATCATAGGTGCTAAGACCACTAGGTGAAATTTGATAAGGAACTTTATAAGGAAGAAATCAGGCTGACACCATCTGAAAATGGAACATCCAAAGTTATGCTTCCTCATGTGATGCAACAAAAAGTACAAAGCACTTGCTTCAAAAAAAAAAAAGAGGGCTTCCCTGGTGGCGCAGTGGTTGGGGGTCTGCCCGCCGATGCGGGGGGTGCGGGTTCGTTCCCCGGTCCGGGAGGATCCCGCGTGCCGCAGAGCGGCTGGGCCTGTGAGCCATGGCCGCTGAGCCTGCGCGTCCGGAGCCTGTGCTCCGCAACAGGAGAGGCCACAACAGTGAGAGGCCCGCCTACCGCAAAAAAAATAAAATAAAATAAGGAGGCTAGCAAAAAAGTTAAACACCAGAAGAAACCAATCAGCCACATTCAGAATCCAGCACATTCTTCAGGATAATTAACTCGGTTTACTCAATAAACAGTAGCATTTTTTAACAAGAAAAGGAGAGACCATTATAAATTAAAAGAGTTAAAAATATAAAAACCAAATGTGATGTGCACACTTTGTTTGGACCCTGATTCAAATAAACTAACTCTAAGAAATACTTTTGAAATAATCAAGGAAACTTGGACTGGGTATTAGATAATGTTAAGAAATTGTTAATTTTGTTAGGTATGGCATTGATTTGTGTTTTAAAAAAAAATATGCCCTTATATGTCAGACATATATTATGCATATAATGTGCATAATAAACTAGTAACTCTAGTTAGATGACAGGATAGTTGGGATTTTCTTTGAAGACTGAAATATACCAGCAAAAACACTATCACCATCACCAGTAGTAGTAGTAGTAGTAGTAGTAGTAGTAGGGATGGGAAATAATATAAGACTGGGCTTCCCTGGTGGTGCAGTGGTCAAGAATCCACCTGCCAGTGCAGGGGACACAGGTTTGAGCCCTGGTCCAGGAAGATCCCACATGCTGTAGAGCAACTAAGCCCATGCACCACAACTACTGAGCCTGCGCTCTAGAGCCCACGAGCCACAACCACTGAGCCCACGTGCCACAACTACTGGAGCCCGTGTGCCCAGAGCCCGTGCTCCACAACAAGAGTAGCCACCGCAATGAGAAGCCTGTGCACTGCAACGAAGAGCAGTCCCCACTTGCAGCAACTAGAGAAAGCCCACACGCAGCAACGAAGACCCAATGCAGGCAAAAATAAAAAATAAACAAAATAAATCTAAAAAAAATAATAATATAAGACTAACAAAATGTTTTATAATATGGAAACTGAATAACAGGTACACTAGGGTTCATTATATTTTTCTCTGTACTTCTGTATATGTTTGAAATTTTCCATAATAAAAATAATTTAAGCCTCAAATAATTTGGAAGCAAGTCTCATGAGTGAGGTGTTGATTCAAATGTATTATTCCATTTTGGTTGAAAACTACGTTTGTCTCTACCACAGTGAGTGGTTTTCTTGTGTGTTTCTGAAGGCAATTTCGTAAGAGGATAACTGGGTTTTAATTATCATTCTGGGTGAACTTGAGCAACTTAGCCTCCACCTAGCTTGCTTTCCTTATCAGTCAACTAAGAATGACTTGATCACCAAGGTCTTTTCCAGCACTATGCTAGAGCTGTTTCACTCTCTAATAGGATAAGGGAATGGCCTTTAATGTAATAATAATCATTTGATTGTATAAGTATTCATTTTTTAAAGTAATTTTAAAAACAGCTTCATTACCTGTAATGACTGTATTTAATATTCGACCATCTCTCACTGCTGTGGTCTCCCCCATTGCGGAGCACAGGCTCCGGACGCGCAGGCCCAGCGGCCATGGCTCACGGGCCCAGCCGCTCCGCGGCATGCGGGATCTTCCCGGACCGGGGCACGAACCCGCGTCCCCTGCATCGGCAGGCGGACTCCCAACCACTGCGCCACCAGGGAAGCCCAGTATTCATTTTTTAAAGTAATTTTAAAAACAGCTTCATTACCTGTAATGACTGTATTTAATATTCGACCACAGTGATTATACAAGGTCTGAAATGTCCAAAGGCAACCAATTCTATGAACAATATCTTATGAGGAAACTGCTTTAATTTGTACTTTTCCAGTAAGAGTGAACCCATAACCCCTAGAAATTCTTACCTGCTAATAGTAATCCAATCATGATTGTCTACATGGCTCAAATCACCAGATAAGAGCTTAATTTACTACAATGAATGGACTGGTTGCCCCATCACATAGCAAAGATTCTTCAAAATAGTAATCTGATTCTGCATAGAATAAAAGAAACATTTGGAGGTCTCATACTCTTCAAACGGTTTGTACTGATGACTCGTAGATGACCTTGTGGATCAAATATTACCAACTGAACCAGCCATTACGCCCACACCTTCCAGAGACACAGAAGTGAAATGAGGCCAGCAGGATCATCCAGTGTGGGGTTTTTTTGTTTTTGATTCTGTTTTTGTTTTTTCATTCTCAGTCCATTATTTTCTACAAAACTCCATTCTATACTCTTACTTCCTAGGAACATTTCCAGTTCAGGATCAAACAGATCACTCATTAAGAGTAATGTTTCCATACCTTTCTTTTGATAATTTTAACTTAATTCAATTGCTAAGTTGCCACTGCATAATTTGATTCTTAAACTATTTTTATAAGGCAGAGAAGGGAGATTTTTCATATCCAATATTGTCCCTCTTAAGTTGATTTTAAAACTCCAAGTTACAGCTTTTCAACAAGAGAGAAAACATAACTTACAATCAGTAAAATAATTCAATATTTATATCGGAACATGGTAGGTATAATTAACTAATTAGGTTTAAATCTGAAATATTTGAGTGATGGCTACTTAACTTAAAAAATAAAATTGTTGGGCTTCCCTGGTGGCGCAGAGGTTGAGAGTCCGCCTGCCGATGCAGGGGACACGGGTTCGTGCCCCGGTCCGGGAGGATCCCACATGCCGCGGAGCGGCTGGTCCCGTGAGCCATGGCCGCTGAGCCTGCGCGTCCGGAGCCTGTGCTCCGCAACGGGAGAGGCCACAACAGTGAGAGGCCCGTGTACCGCAAAAAAATAAAAAATAAATAAAATAAAATAAAATTGTTTATTACTCAATATGAGTACTTGTTTTCTTAATTGCAAATAAAGAACCAACCTGTCAATAATTTTACTGTTAAAAGATGTCAGACTTGGAAGAAATCAGAATTTAATGCTTCAGTTTTGAAGATTTTAGAAATACCTTTGACTTCTTGCCCTGCCTTAGGAAGAAAGTAATCACACTCTTGGTTAGATTTAGAATTTTGAGAGAGTTTATACAATCACCTTAGCCTGTTTCATTCTTCTAAGCCCTTTCAGGGTAAATTTCTCTATTGCTTCAGGAAAGGAGAGGTCTGATGAATTTGAAACAAAGTATTGCCTTTGAATTCTTTCATTAATTCATAGTAGGCTACCAGATAATTCTGGGTTGAAATGTTTGAATTTCCCTTGAAATAAACTTCCAAGTACAAATTATCACTATTTGCAAAAGCCCTGTGGGGCATCATTTGAAATTATTTTGTACTTTCATTGCTAATCCAGGAAATATATATTTCAGCCTCCGCACTGCATACCTTCGAGCAGTACCATGGCATCCCAGTCCATATGAAGATGCCCCTTGGCTGTACTGCATGGTTGTGTACAGTTGCCTCTGGCAACTGCATGCTCAATTTCACAAAAATGCTCTACCAAGAGTAAAGTCTCAATAAATATTTGCTAATTAATTGGCAGTTTCTATAGCAGCAGATTCAGGTGAATATTGGTGGGATATTAGAAGACTCCGATTCCAAACTTTCTTAATGATCAAGTAGTACCTGTGAAAGTTTTTATTATATTAAACTCTCTTACTTGGGCTATATCTGTTGCAGGAAAGGAGGACCCCCTTCCGGGCCTGAGAGTGGGCTCCTAACACTCGGAAACGAATTGTCCGAAGAGACACACATGCTGACAAAGCAAGAGACTTTACTGGGAGGGGGCACCTGGGAGGAGAGCAGCAGGGCCCAGGAGAACTGCTCTAGCAAGTTGCTTGCAGTCTCAGGTTTTATGGTGATGGGGTTAGTTTCCAGCTTGTCTCTGGCCAATCACTCTGACTCAGGGTCCTTCCTGGTGGCGCACACATCGCTCAGCCAAGATGGATTCCAGCAAGAAGGATTCTGGGAGGTTGGCAGGACATATGGACTGGCATCTCCTCCATCCTTCTGACCTTTCCTAAATTATTCCAGTTTGTGGTAGCTTGTTAGTTCTGCATTCCTTGCCAGGACCTCCTGTTGTAAGATAACTATGCAAGTGGTTACTATCGGGCCTGGCTAGGGTGGGTGGTTTCCGTCAGTGGTTCCCCTAATATATCCACACAGTGCAAAGTGAGTAAATATTTGGCAATCTTTGCATTCATTTGTTAGGGAGAAATAGAAAACTAGATTTGTAATTCAAACCAGCAGTGTGATAGTAGGCATTAACCAAGCAAATATAATGAATACCAAAATTCTGTTTTGCTCTTGGAGAAAGACCTAATCGTTACATCAATGTCCAACACAATATAATGTTTTCTATCCATAAGTGCCTTGTGCTTAACAAAATGCTGTCACAGACATCTTATCTTTTCCTTCCCTTTTCAACAACTGTATGAAGTGGTATTATTATCCATATTATTATTATACATTGGATGAAACTGAGACTTGGAGAATTTAAATAGCTTAACCACGGCCACCGCAAGTGGTAGCACCAAAACTGAAATCCATGCCTTCTAACTCCAAAGTTTGAGCACCTTCCACCACCAAGGTCAAGGTCAAGTTCTATTTCAGTCATTCTTTAATTCTTCCAATTAGCTCTCTTATCACTTGAATGTAAAACCATGATGAAAAGAGAATCAGGTTATTTGAAATAATTATGATGAAGAAAACTGCCAAAAACAAAGATAGGTAAGTCATTTGATTTGCAGACTTTTGATTGTAGAGTTTATAAAATAAGTGGCATGGAACATGGAGCCCACAAGTTGCCCTTTCTCATTAAGAATCTTTTCCCTTTCAGAAATTGGCAACAGTGGGGGGCAGGGAGAGGTGGAATAGAACAGTAGAGCTGGAAGCATCCCTTGAAGCCCAGACTTACTCCAAAAATCTGGCTTCCAATCCAATTACATGTCCTTGAATGTCTCTGAGCCTCAGTTTCTTCATCTATAAAATATATAGACTAATATACCCGTCCTCACAGTAGGTATCGTAAGATTAAATGAGGTAGCATAGGTAGGACATTAGTACAAGAAAATTGTTCAATATAATCGCATCAACCTGGATATTTCCCAAATGGTTAGGGATGTTATTTTAGGTATGTTTTTACTACCTCTACACATACCACACCATGCAACATACTGAGGTAGATGCAATTGCATGCAACGATTATTATTTCAGGTAGCTTACACATAACTCACCAGATACTATGCAGCACAGTATCTCAAGACACAACCAGCTCAGTCTGATATGGCTGTTATTCATCCCCTCCTGTTTCCCTATTCTAAAACCTCCAGCTTCTCTGGCCCCTCCTAACCTCATCCATCCTTCTGCCCCCACCTCTGAATCCCCCTCCAACCTTCCCTCCAGGGTCCCAACTCCCACGCTTCACTTCCCCTCGGCTCTGCCTTCCCTAAGGCGGGGCTGTAGGGAACAGGTTAGACACCAGTGAGCCTGAAGGAAGCATAGGGTGGTGGCCTGAGGTTCCAGCAGGGTGGGGTTGGGGAAAGAGGCTGAGGGAGGAAGCCCAGTGTGCTTCAACGTGGAGCAGACAGCTCTGCGGCCCCAAGAGTCCACTTTCCTAAGCCCTTACTGGCAACCTTTTCATTTAGAACCCTCTTTAGTCTTAGATCTTCCTACTCTCTCCATCACTGGGCCCAAACGTCTTTTCCTAAAGAACTTCCAGGAAGCCCAGCTCTGTCTGCCCTCACCTGTTCTGGCAAAATCTTTCCAGCCTCCAACCCACTTCCCTCTGGCCATTGTCTCTATCTTTCACACCTGCCTTTCATTCCTCATCTACAATATTTACCTCAGTTAAAAGGAAAAAAAAAGAGCCTTATTTTAATGTTAGCTCAATAAGAGTATAGATGTGAGGAGGCATCAACAACAATTAAAAAAAAGAAACCATGAAGAAGGATATACTGATAACGAAGCTTGAGGAACACTGAACATTACCTTTGGAAATGAGAAAACTGAAATGCAGTGATGTTACGTGAATTGCTCAAAATCACACAGCTGACCAGTGCCAGAGCCTGAGTTATCCTTAGCCTTTTTTGCGGTATGTCTCCCAAGGCAGAGTTGTATTCAGATTAGCTGTGGTTATTCAACACAAAGACATAGTATGCCTATTATGAAGAGGCCCAATTTTCCCACTTATTGGGATGTAGTTTAATGTCCCTTTGTTTAAAGATTCCCTGGCCTCTTCTATTCCCCTGTTTTCAATTACAATCTCAAATTGCAGAATAAATGTCTGTTAAGATTTGGGGAAAGAGATGTGACTAGCAAAATATTATCACACAGGCCTATTAGTGTCTTTTGAGGGAAGAAACACAGAAACACACACACACACACACACACACACACACACACGCACACACACGACTCAAGAGAAGGACCTTGGTGACCGAGTCAAGAAAAATAAAAACTGCACCTTTTTCTTTTAATAAGGAAGAACTGAAATGAGAAGGACGTCATACTGAGGATCTTGAAAAACATTTAGTGACAACATCTGAAGTTTTTATAAGGACCTCCAAATGCTACAATCACTCCACTATTAGAACTTAGTCAACTCTTTTTCTAGGAAAGAAAGTAAAGGTAATAAAGACCTATTACCTAATTCTGGACTATGGCTGAGTCACTGTTTAAACAAACTTCAGTTACTGGCCTGCTTTCTCAAGGGTTAATCAATTGCCTTGAACAATGAATGTGATGAGTCTTCCAGGCTTAGTCCAGCAGAATAGAACCACCCAGCATCGTTTTGTGGAAGAATGAAGTACAAGTCAATGTCTTCGGGGTTTGCAGGCTCTCTTCTATTTTGGAATTCGAATTTGCCCAACAGCCTGCAAAGATGAGCAACTAGGAGGGAAGGAGAATTGCTACAGTGCCATGAAGACAAGAGATAAGGAACTCAGAGACCTGGATTCTTTTCACGGCCAAAACAAAACTCCAAAGTCCCTGGGAAAAGAACACTTCCCAACACATTCACAGTAAGATGCAAAGGACTAATTTCACAGACTTTCCTCCCTTCTTTTTCAACAAAACTGCTCTTGGGAAAAAGCTGGGCCACTGCCTCCTCTCTCACTTATTAACTAATCTTAGACAAGTCAGGTAAGCTTTATGAGCCTCAGCCCTCTCCTCACCTGTAAAATCAGATATAATATCACCTACTATTAGTGTGAGAATTAAATAACACACCTAAAGTATTTAGCAATATGCCTGGCATACACCCCAATCAATGACAGTTATTATTTTTATTATGATGTATGGCAAGGACAATGTTGCTGCAAAATAGCTTAAAGATTACTCAAGCCACCTGACATGGGATGAGGGAGAAAGATAAGGTAAAAAAAATTTTAAAAAAAACAGACAACATTTCCCTTTCTTTAAGATTTTGCTAAAGAATGATTCCAGGTTTACAAACAGTTGGCAGCCAAGCACCAAGGATGTTTTCTTAACTTTTCTTTCAAAATCCAACCAGTCCTCATAAGAATAGACCCTATGTTGGCCTAAGTAAACTAGGGTTGTCAGATTTAGCAAATTAAAATGCTGGATGCCTATTTAACTTGGAATATCAGATAAATAATGAAATTTTTTAGTATGAGTATTCCATGAGATATTTGAAATACCTTTACTCAAAAAGTATTTGTTGTATAGCTGAAATTCAAATTTAACCGGCCATCTTGTATTTTATCTGGGAACCCTAATAAACACCTGGGTTCCAGAAATCAGGAGAATCCAAATGGAGTACCTAGAGCAACCTTCAAACACAAGTGTAAGCCTGGGGGCTGATAGGATATTTAAAGGAAATGGAAAAGTGATATTTACCTTCACTGGCTTCAATGCATTTCTATTCCTGAATACCAAAACACTCAACCTTGTCCATTTTAGTTTTCCTATCTTGAAAGATAGAGGAATAAGAACCATAAGGCCCTTGTAAAGACAAAATAGAAACTGAATGTGAAAGTACTTTGTAAACTAGGTTTTGGGGACTTCCAGGTAAAAATGCTAGACAGAACACATCCTCCCTCCAGCAACCCTTCTCAAATAAGAGGCAAGGGGTTTTTTTCAAGCATGAACCCAAAAGAAAAAGGAAAACAGGACCTGAAAGGACATAGAGGAGACAACAGCAGTGGCAACCCCTCCAAGGTGCCAAACTGGTGAGCGAAGCTGTCTTGGATCTTCTAGACCAGACCAGCTAAATACTATCAAGTTGACCTTAGTCAACAACAGATGGAGAACAATCCCCCAGCTAAGTCCTATTCAAATCCTTGACCAAGAAAATGATGAGTTATAATAAAAGAGCCATTAATTTGGGATGATTCATTACACAGCACTGAAATCCATAGGAGAAGGCAGGATGGGATTGGTGTCGTTAAGACATAGGGTGATATGGGACACAGGTAAGATCCACTTCTAAGCAAGCAAACTGGAGAAGAGTTCACCAGGAAGGTAGCATTTCAGCGGGTCTTAAAGGATAAGTAGAAAACAAGAAGCATTTCATATAGTGTATAGCATAGGCTTAAAGACCTTCCTCTCTTTCAGAGGGCCTTGAGGGCCCTAGATACTAGTTTTAAGGTCCCCTCAAATTATGGGAAATGCAAACATGAAGTGAGAAGTAAAATCCCCGGTGATAATGAAAGAGTAACTCCATTAAAAATATTAGCTTCAATTCTAAAAAATAAGATTTTGAAAAACATATTATTCCTAAAATCTTTCAAATACTGCTACCTGCAGAAAGTTTTCTTTAGCACTGAAAAGAGAGACCTGAATTGCGTTACGTGGGCCTCTCACTGTTGTGGCCTCTCCCGTTGCAGAGCACAGGCTCCGGACGCACAGGCTCTGCGGCCATGGCTCACAAGCCCAGCCGCTCCGCAGCATGTGGGATCTTCCCGGACCGGGGCACGAACCCGTGTCCCCTGCATCGGCAGGCGGACTCTCAACCACTGCACCACCAGGGAAGCCCAAGACCTGATTTTTTTGTAATTTGTTTATTTTGTTTATTTTTATTTTTGGCTGTGTTGGGTCTTCATTGCTGCACAGGCTTTCTCTAGTTGCGGCAAGTGCGGGCTACTCTTCGTTGTGGTACGCGGGCTTCTCATTATGGTGGCTTCTCTTATTGCAGAGCACAGGCTCTAGGTGTGCAGGCTTCAGTAGTTGTGGTGCGTGGGCTTCAGTAGTTGTGGCAAGCAAGCTCAGTAGTTGTGGCTTGTGGGCTCTAGAGCGCAGGCTCAGTAGTTGTGGCGCACAGGCTTAGTTGCTCCGTGGCATGTGGGATCTTCCCAGAGCAGGGTTCGAACCCATGTCCCCTGCATTGGCAGGCGGATTCTTAACCACTGCGCCACCAGGGAAGCCCCAAGACCTGAACTTTTAACACAAGTTTTATTGCTTTTTCTTTTTATGGACTGTCTTAGAAAAAGACTATTTCTGTTGCAACTGACAGAATGCCAATTGAAACCAACTTAAGCAATGGGACAACTTTATCGACTCAAGAAACTTAAAAGTTCACACATGAAACTGACCTTCTCTAAGAATTCAAATGATAATGTCATTCTCTCTTTCTCTCTGTGTGTCTATGTGTTGTCTAATTCTTTCCTATCATATGGAGGCTTCGGTCATAAGATGTTGTGCAGGCTATAACTTCAGATAAGACTAAGTCATCCCAGCTTGGTAAGCTCACAAAAAATGAAAACTTTTTTCCCAACCTTGCCTTAGTATTTAAAATCACAGGGAAGGTCTCTGATTGGCTGACTTGTTCACATGTCTTTGTCCAATCATTGTCCAATCATTGTCACCAGTTGATAGGGTAATATGACTGGCCAGTGACAAAAGTTCCTACAGAAGAAGGGGTAATAGTGCCATAAATCAGAAGAAGCAGGGTAGAAGTATTGCTGGGCTGATCAAAAAAAATATATATATATATATATTATATATATATATATGGCTAGTACATGGATGTAAGGACCGACTTTGTTTGCAGAATTACAATTTAAACAACGAACCCTCATACTTTTAAGGGCAGCATAACTCTTCACTCCTAATTCACTCTTTCCTCATCCCACCTCAGTCTAATCTGATTGACTCTAGACTTAAGAAATTATAATTAATTCCTTGAGGAATTAAACAACTTGCACATCACAAAGAAGTCAATGAATAGACCTAGAAACATAATTCACCTTTTCTGAATTCCTAAGATGTGCAAGAAAGAAACACACAAGCAGGGATACATACCTCTTGAGAATGCAAAATAAGAATATAGACAATAAAAATAATGTGAGGAGTGGATAAATTTTACACTCCTGCACAGCAGATTTTATTTCCAAACATCTCATTCCCTCTCAAAAACTGCAGTGCAGATTTTGCAAACATGATGGGTTACATAAGTAGGATTATGTACTCTTCATGCAAACTCTGAAGCCAGCTGTCCATCCAGTTCTATTTCCCAAATAGCAAAAAGGATTACTACACAGCTCCAACACAATGCTGAACAGATATTGATAAATTCTGACTCTCTCATTTCAAGTTAGGAAGAGGAAATATATATATTTGAAAAGCTTATCCAACCAGACTCGCTTAATGAAGGCAATGGCATGTTGATTATATAATTATGGTTTTATAATTATATATTCAGTGTGTATATAAGGGATCCACACAATATATTAGAGTATTTTGGGTTTAATTGTGTCCTCCAAAAATTCATATGTTGAAGTCATAACCCACCCCATACTTCAGAATGTGACCGTATTCAGAGACAGGGTCTTTACAGAGATAATCAACTTAAAATGAGGTAATTAGCATATGACTGGTATTTTTATAAAAACGGGAAATTTGAAGACAAACACTCATAGGGAAAATGCTATGTGAGGATAAAGGCAGCAAGCATGGTGATGCTTCTACAAGCCAAGGAACATCAAAGATTGCCAGAAAACTACCAGAAACAGGGGAAGACACATGGAACAGATTCTCCTTCACAGCTGCAGAAGCAAACAACCTTGCTGTGAGATCTGTGAGACAATACATTTCTATTGCTGAAGCCACAGTTTGGGGTACTTTGTTACAGCAGCTGTAGGAAACTAATATTGGGTTGGCCAAAAAGTTCCTTCGGTTTTTAAGTAAAAATAAAAGACACATTTTTCATTTTGACCAAGAACTTTATTGAACAACGTATTCACCATTTTGTTCCACTACCTTCTGCCATTTCTCAGGCAACTTCATAATTCCATCTTGCCAAAACTTTTTATCTTTTTGAGCAAAGAACTGTTCCAGGTGCCTTTTACAGTCTTCCAGGGAATTGAATTTTTTTTCCATTAAGAGAATTTTGTAAGGACCTAAACAAATGGAAATCCGAAGGTGCAATGTCTGGTGAATATAGCAGATGAATCAGAACTCCCCAGTCAAGCTGTAACAGTTTTTGCCTGGTCATCAAAGAAACATGCGGTCTTGCGTTATCCTGATGGAAGATTATGCATTATCTGTTAACTAATTCCAGATGCTTTTCATCGAGTGCTGCTTTCCGTTGGTCTAACTGGGAGCAGTACTTGTTGGAATTAATCGTTTGGTTTTCCAGAAGGACCTCATAATAGTACTCCCTTCCAATCCCACCACATACACACCATCACCTTCTTTGGATGAAGACAGGCCTTTGATGTGGTTGGTGGTGGTTCATTTTGCTTGCCCCACGATCTCTTCCATTCCGCATTACTGTACAGTATCCATTTTTCATCACCCCTCACAATTTGTTTTAAAAACGGAACGTTTTGGGGACTTCCCTCATGGTGCAGTGGATAAGACTCCACGCTCCCAATGTAGGGGGCCCAGGTTCGATCCCTGGTCGGGGAACTAGATCCCACATGCATGCCACAACTAAGAGTTTGAATGCCACAACCAAGGAACCAATGTGCTGCAATACAGAGCCTGAGAGCCGAAACTAAGGACCCAGCGAGCTGTAACTAAGGAGCCCTGGAGCTGCAACTAAGGAGCCCCCCTGCCACAACTAAGACCAGGTGCAACCAAATAAATAAATAAACATTTTTTTAAAAAGAAATAAATGAAAATGAAAAAAAAAAAAAAATGAAAATGGAATGTTTTCATTATGTTTAAGTAGAGAATTGCATGTGGAAATACAGTCAAGAAGGTTTTTTCACTTATGTGGAACCCAAACATCAAAGCATTAACATAACCAAACTGATGCAAATGATTTTCAACTCTTGATTTGGATATTTTGAGTTTGTCGGCTACCTCCCATATGGTGTAACATTGACTGTTTTCAACGAATATCTCAATTTGATCGCTATCGACTTCAACTAGTCTACCCGACCACTGAGCAGTCTCCAGCATGAAATTTCACAAATGACTTTTGACGCATTCGATCAGTCACAGTACCTTCTTCATACACTGCACACATCTTTTTTTGTATTTCAGTTGCGTTTCCTACTTTCTTGGAATAATAAAGCACAATATGCAGAAAATGTTGCTTTTTTTCTTCCATCTTCAATATTAAAATGGCTACACAAAAATTCACCAATTTTGATGTGTTTTTTTTAATGCACGCTGATATGACAGCTGTCACAATACAACCTAACAAAATTGTTCCGAATGAAGTTAAAGGCAACTAAGTGCTCACTGCTGGAGCCACCTTATGGAAAAAACCAAACCAACATTTTGGGCAACCGATCGATAAAGCAAGAAACATCGTCACAAGAGTGGAAATGAAAGAAGGAATACATTACCTCTGAGAACTTTAAACTTTCATTTTTGCATTCACTCTAATGAAGAAAGGGTTTAGTCTATTCTCCTCAGACCAAACTACCTTCATAACCCAGGCCAAATTTCTACTGTTTTATTCAGTAAAATCAGATTAATTGAAGCAAAATCAGGTTTCTTCCTACGGACTAAATAATCCAGATAACGGTCTCAGCCCTCAACTTTGGTTGGTCATTATGTAGTAAACCTGATTTCAGGTAAAGGAGTTTAGATTACCCTTGACCAAAAAGACTTAACACCTTAATCAGTCTCTATTCATTGGCCCACAGAGAAGAGACCATTAAAAGGCAGAGCTTTCCCTTTCTAACCTGCTAAGCAATTTAGTCCTAGTTTCAGTGTCTAATCTAGCTCTCCCTTTCAGTTCCATGTGGGTTCATGTTCCTTCCTGTGCAAGTGGTGGGAGAGGGGCTGGAGGGAGGGATGAAGATAATATTGAAAATGCAAAACTAGCAATCCCAACCATCTGTGTCTATGTGTCAGGTGAAGGTCAAGACCCAGAACTGCCTGGGAAGATATCTAGGCTTCTCAACTTTTCCATTTCAGAAGCATTAGCCTCACACCCAGCCAAGAAAATGAATCAGAACTTTACTGAAGAGACTATAAATTTGATACCCCTGATCCCATGACTCCAACATGTTTCTTTTATAGGCCTGTGTACAGTTTTGGCAGAACTATATGGCCCTTAGCATCCTATTCATTGGTCAATCTGAGCATGAAATTCAATTGTTTCTCCAATAGGTAGCGAGAAAGCAGGATGCAGTGAAGGTAGTTATTAACTGGCCCTAAAGTAGCCTGGAAGGTCTGGGACTTGTCATTTTAACCTCAGCTGAAAAGCACAGAAAGTAAAATGGGGTTAGGGTTAACTGCATTGTTCAAGAAACAAGGATTCTAGGAGAAGCATGTTGTCCTGTTCTTGTCTCCGTTGTCTTTTAGTTAGAAAACGTGGCTATTTACTCAATATCAGAAGCCCACTTAGGAATGCAAAGAGCATGGTAGGTGTGCCAACCTATACATTCAAAATGGCAAATGCCAAGTTGTTTTATGTAGGCAGATGGTGTGCATTTGGAAAAGGCTTTGAGGTTCAGATGCTTTGAGCAGAAGTAAAACTGCAAAGCTTCAAGAAATCTCTACCATTTCTGCCCCTTTTACCCTCCCAAACCTGCCCAATCCCCCAAGATGACACTCCTTTCACTTTATTCTTGGTTGTTGCCTCTCTGCATGCCCCCACCCCCTTATAACCTGACCTTTCACACTGCCTTTTGGTTTTGAAACTTGCTTCACTTAAATTGACCTATTAATACCACACTCCAACCTCTACCTGGACTTCACCCCTATAACCAAAAATCATCTCTGTCTCATTCCTACATCCCAGCACCAGCTCACCAGCCTGATGATTCAAAGCCTTGGTTTGCTGTTGTTATGTTTAACTTCCTCTATATCAAGAAAGATATGTGATTTTATCCCAAATGCCACTTCCTATGAATAGATAGAGCCCATTTCAGGTACTGTGTTGAGAAGGATTCTGAAGTCTTATCCTAATTTAGTTGAAAGGATGACTCAGCAATTAGCAATATCTGCCATAGTCACTAAGAGAGAAATGGAAAAATGCCTGCTATATGTTTGCCAACTGTCCTGTGTATCACTAAATCCTGTGCTTTGGTTTACTTATTTCTTCAAATACACACACACACACACACACACACACACACACACACACACACAGTCATTTTAAAAGAACTATTTTAGTTACATAGTCTTGCATCTAGTAGTACAAGCCATGTGATCAAGGCAATTTTAACCACATGGTAGCAACCTGGTGTTGCAAGCCCATTTAAAAATGGGATTGCAAATTTAACTCATAAAAAGATAATAGTGGAATTTCCCAGCAGCCCGTTGGTTAAGACCCCCACGCTTTCATTGTCGTGGGCAAGGGTTCGATCCCTGGTCAGGGAACTAAGATCCCACAAGCCACGCAGTGCAGACAAAAAAATTAATTAATTAAAAGAAAATCATTCTTAATTAAAAAAATAAATAGTACGAAATTTTTTAAAAGAGTATAGTAACATTACAAATTATAAAACATTAGCACATTCACTTACATTTGTTAACCATATTGCCTCAAAAAATCCTGAATAAAGAGAGCACAGAATGAGTCATTTTGATGAACTAGCAGGAAATAGAAGAAAGGTCTAAAGCATGGGGTAGGGTCTAAAATGTCAATCCTAGAGGAATGCTGAAAAAAAGGAAGGGACTTCTGAAAGAAAAAGGCACCAGAACGAAGTTGCCTTATTTCAGGGCTTTTGAGGGTAGATGCTAACTATAGAGAACATCTCATGAATGAGATGGTATTAGACTCTGTTCCAAAATGAATAACCTTGAAACTGAAATCCACAGAAAGAAAAATCACATGAGTTAAAGCTTCCATAGTCTATCTTTAAACACAGTTTTTTTGTGGGGGGGAGAAATCTATTTTAAACAAGCATTTAGAAAAGCATTATTTCCCTGGCATGATTATTATGTGCTTCATGTTGGCAGGAAGACTTCATTTCCAGTGATACTTTCCAATTGTTAAAAAAAAAAAAAAAAAAACCCGCTGCTTTCTTTGCAATCCACAATTTTGTATTTTTAATTTCGATAACTCAAGTGTCTCTAAGCAGAAATAAGCTGCATATTCATGAGTCCTGATTTGCTGTAATCATTATTTCTGTCGCTCTCTATCTATGAAGACTCCAAGTACTTGAGTCCTTGTTCTCAGGCAATTATATCAGATTGGCTTGGAGCTGAGGGAGCTCGGAGACCCCACTTTTTCCTTTTTCTCTTTGAAAGGCTCTGTTGTTCCATCTGAGGTCAACTTTCCTTGCTCCTAAACGGGGCTGTTAATTAGTTGCCTCAACATCAGCAGGAGGGATAAAAGTCTATTTAATATGCTAACTAGAGAACTGTTAACTTTTCATCAATCAGCCTTTGGTCATAGACAGCAAAGGGGAAAAAAAGATATATTAAAATGAGCTGAGCTGAAAGTAAAGGAAGGCAAATAGACATCAACAATGTTTTGTGTACGTGAAAGATATAGATGCAGAAGTAAAAAAATGAAATAAAATGAGGATGGCCAAAGGGTAAAAAAAAACAATACTAGGAACTAAAAAAAAAACAACTAGAAATCATCTATATTCCTGTCTAAAACTTGGTTTCTCTTAGTGGAAATAGCCCAGGTTTGATGTTCAAAGAAATAGGAGTTTGAACGTCATAGCTGCTGCTCACCAGCTATCTGTCCAAGGAAAAGTTCCCTAATCTCTTGGCCTTACTTTCTTGGTCAGGACTGATACCCTCATCTACAGTGGGGTGATCACATTTCCTGCTAAAGGTTTCTTGGAAGACTTAAATGAGATGTATTGAAAGCATATAGTATCGAGTCTAGTACAAAGTATACACTCACAATAAATGTTACTGTCTTGCTTTGCCTGATTTCTCTTCTAGCTAAATAGCTATTCTGTTTTTAAAAGCCTAACAGCTCCCTTTAGCAACCATTCCAGGCTACAGCAAGCATCTCATTTAGGAAGTTCTTCCTAAAAGATGATACCAGAAAAGATGTCCCTGGTCATCTACCCATTTGCCTACAATTGGGCTTTCTTTAGATACAGTGGAAAGAGCACAAATAAGAACTCCAAATCTGGCTCCACCATTTTCTAGATATATGACCTTGGGTTCTCTAAACTTGTTTCCTCATCTGTACTTTTTTTTTTTTTTGCGGTACACGGGCCTCTCACCGCTGCGGCCTCTCCCGTTGTGGAGCACAGGCTCCGGATGCACAGGCTCAGCGGCCATGGCCCACAAGCCCAGCCGCCCCGCAGCATGTGGGATCCTCCCTGACTGGGGCACGAACCCGTGCCCCCCGCATCGGCAGATAGACTCCCAACCACTGCGCCGCCAGGGAAGCCCTCATCTGTACTTTTTAGATTTAAAAGAGATACACTGAATAAAGGGGCTTACCATGGTAGGTGGACAAAGTAGTAGATTACCAAATAGCATTTGTTGTTATGTCTCTTCTAGTCCTCCTACTTCCCCCAAGAAAATGCCAGCAGGAAGAAAGAGCACATTTGGGAAATGTGTCCTTCCTTTCTGCAATTATTTGGCAACAGTTACATGGTCACATCATTAAGTTCCAGAATCAGCTTGAACAAACAGCTAGATTCCACCCAAAACCTCCATTCTTCAGATGTTGTGTGTGAAGCCCAGAAAGTTAAAGTCCCCATTGGAAGTCACGCAGCAGAGGAAGTCTGAGATTTTAAAGCCATGAGATCAAAATAATAGTATGTCTTAACTGCTCAGCTTCTTGGAGCGACTCAAGTCTACATCTTTAAAAATCTGACCCGACAGACCATTTTTTCTGCCTGTCAGCTGGCTTGTTTAGCATAAGCTAAATTTGAGATATATATTACCAGCATACACAAAGCTATAGTATATTTATTTATTCATTGACTTAGAGAATGAATCTCTACCAGGGAAATAATAACATTTTCTATATAAATTCCTTGAGGGCAAGGACCATGTCCCTAAAAGTACTTAGTAAAATGCCTCCTAATCAGTATTTGTTAAATAAATCATAAAGAATTATCTAATTGGGAGGGGGGCTCCCCTACTTTTCGCTGGCTCCTTCCTTACCACGCCATTCATGAAGGACAGAGGTGCACTTTCCACCACTAAACCTTTGCACCTGCTGTTCCTCTCCCTGTGATGCGCTTCCCCATCTCTTCAATTAGCTGGCTCATTCTCATCCTTCATTTCTTGGCTTACATGCCACTTCTTCCCAGAAGACACCCCAGACCACCCTTTGTAAATTCCAGTGACTTACTATCTTACACTCCTGGGAGCTTCTTTAATTGTGTCCACCATTAACAGAATGACCTGATGGTGTGTTTCACATAAGCCAAATGGGAACACATTGCTTATCTGACTTGTTCTTTGCTATATGCCTAGGGCCTAGCATTGTGCCTGGCCAATAGAAAAGGCTCAGCAAATAATCACTGGAAAAGTGAGCATAAGAATGCAAAGCATGAACACAGAGTGAATTTCTGATCCAGTGTTAGGAATACATGAACCTGTTCCTACTTGTCTTTTGTTAGAGATAGAAAATGTGGACTTGGTGCTCTTGGTTTTCTTTCTTTATTATTTAAAACATTAATCAATTAATTAAATTCATTCCAGGGTGCAAGAGCACGTATGGTGAGTTCTGAAGGCTTCACTCCCCAACCCAAGACTTCATCTTGATCCCAGGCGAGGCCCCTAAAATCAAGATTAGCAATTGCATTGGGGAGTTTCGTGTTTCTTTTGAAAATTAAGTCCTGCCTGCTGTTCAAGAGATCAGCACTCACACCTCAGTTTTTTCTTGTTTGGTTACAAAGAAAGAGTAGGTCGATTCCCAGCAGGATGATTAAAAGGGCATTTTCCCCCCCTCTTAATCTTTCTATGTAAGTGAATCAGAGCTGACAGGCCATTACAGCAGTACAGTACCCAGCTGACAATATTGACTGAAAAGCAATTACCTTGCTTATTTTCTGTTGACTTAACGATGGGACAGGCACAAATGGACCTTGCTGTCTTAGCTTTTAGTCCTTAATCCTGTAAGAGTGCTTAACCACGACCATATTGGTCATGTAGAAAGAGACAGCAAGCTAAAACTAAAAGCCTGCCCAGAATAGTTTGAGACAATCACAAGGCCATTTCACTCTCACACTTACAGACTTCTGCCTCACATCATGTTAATGAATTCTATGAGAATATAACTACAAATGCCTCATTAAACTAATTTTTGCTATATAAACATTCTTAGACATTTTACAAATTTTGCTTGTTAAATCATTTGGCTCTGGATAACACATTTAATTTTTATCAGCAATCATCACACATACTTAGGAATTCCTACCAGGTGAGCAAATTAATTTTTAAAAAGTTTTCAAATTGAATGAATTTTTATGACATACATTTAAGATTATTAAAAGTGACAATATATTTTGTGAACATCTGATTTAACATTTATTACATTATGACTTTTTAACTTTTTATGGCATTTCTGAGCCAATTCAAAGAATTTTTTTTTTTTTTCAGGTCTCAAACACAGCCCTTTAGAAGCCCACAGGCCCTAATATCTTAGGGGATAAATTAGCCCTACCTATGCCTCATCCATGCAAAATTCAGATTTAGAACTGATCAACTTTCAATAGATAATCATACCTCTAGAGTAAAATCACTGGTGGATTAACCTGAAATTGTGCCCAAAAATAAAATAAATAAATAACATTTGTTCTACGGGGTGGAAAAATGAATAAGTTCTTGACGCCCTTCAGAGAAAGACAATGCAAATGAGATGTTTTGGACAAACCTAAATACAGAACCTACCAAATAGTAGTTGCTAATAATATTTTTACTCATGTGAGTTTATATTATATAGAGTAGCCAGAAATAGCTCTAGTTATTTTTCATTTGGTGGTGGAAGAGACTACATTAAAATATTTTACCCTAAATTTATGTTTCTTTTATGTCCAACTATTTGGAAATTTCTGGCACCCTAGAAATTTTTGCAAGTATTATAACCAGTTTCAAAGAGAATTCCCTGGTGGTCCAGTGGTTAGGATTCCACGCTTCTATTGCAGGGGGCACAGGTTCAATCCCTGGTTGGGGAACTAAGATCCCTCAAGCCACGGGGCATGGCCAAAAAATTAAAATAAAAAAAAAAGAAATAGTTTATACACTATACATTCTCTTATATACACAATGAAAGAGCTTCTAATCCCGATATTTTCTGAGAAAGTGTCTGTGGTGTGCAGTTGAGAACATGAAATAATACAGGGCATGATCCATATTCTCATTCCCTAACAGTTCAGTGTAATTTGAAACAACCTTTTTAAATCACATTGGTGATTAGGTAATTTTCCTCTCCAGCTATCCAATTTTTCTGAAGCTGATCCCTTGAATTGAGTGCATTAATATTAAAGTTTGCAAAATAGCAACCTTGAAAAAAATGTATGCTCTGACTTTCCCCCTTTCGGAAGTGACTTCACCAGTGGTTGCAGCCATCGGATGCTCAATCAGCTGAGTAACAATGATGATAATTAATATTTATGGAGCACTTGTCATAGCCAACACTGCTGAGCACTTTACATACATTACTTCATTTGATTTCTACAGCAACTATGAGACAGATATTATTCTCTCCATTCTAGAGATGAGGGAACAGACACTCGAAAAGTTTAAGTAAACTACAGAAGTCCCATAGTTGACAAACAGTATAATCGGGATTCAAAGCCAAGCAGTCTGACCCAAGAGCTCACACTCTTACCTTCTTGGCTAGTTCTTTTCTTAAGTGGATAGTTTAATTCAACTATTTAACAGGCACAGGCAAAATTCTAGAAGATAAAGGATTTTTTTTTAACTAGACCAACCATCCTGACATTATGATAAAAACACTACAGCCTGAACTCCCAAGAACTAAACTATTTCTTATTGTCAATTGTTCAATATGATTTAATTCTTAGTGAATGCAGATGAGTCCTTTCTGGACATGAGGTGGGAGTCCAGACAGCCTCATAACAACGGCAGCAGCTTAAAAGATGTACTCTAAAAAAGCTACAGCTTTTAATCTTCAAAGTAAATATTGATTGACTTGGTGTTTTTTCTCTAACTTTTGAAAAAGCTTTAAAAAGAGAATAAAAGGGTGAGCTAAACTGAGAACATGATCAAGGAGGAGAGGATCAAGAAGAAAAGGAAAAAAAATAGCACCACTGTTCTGTGTTTCTCAGCTCTAAATTTTTCCAATAAACTAATCTACTCTGATATCTACTTGAATAACTCCACTTGACTTGGGTGATTTCTCAGGGAAACTGATAGGCATAGAACTGGGAACATCCTTTTTTTCCATGTAAAAATCTGCATAGTCTTTTTTTTTTTTTTTTTTTTTTTTGCGGTACGCGGGCCTCTCACTGTCGTGGCCTCTCCCGTTGTGGAGCACAGGCTCCAGACGCACAGGGTCAGCGGCCATGGCTCACGGGCCCAGCCACTCCACGGCATATGGTATCTTCCCGGACCGGGGCACAAACCTGTGTCCCCTGCATCGGCAGGCGGACTCTCAACCACTGCGCCACCAGGGAAGCCCTGCATTGTCTTCTTGAAGACTTCTTTTGTGGTCCTTATTAAACACTAGCAAGGGATGCAC
This sequence comes from Neophocaena asiaeorientalis asiaeorientalis, assembly GCF_003031525.2. Taxonomy (NCBI): domain Eukaryota; kingdom Metazoa; phylum Chordata; class Mammalia; order Artiodactyla; family Phocoenidae; genus Neophocaena; species Neophocaena asiaeorientalis. The sequence continues at coordinate 11,243,604 of NW_020173979.1, read as the reverse complement.
GTAAAAAGTTCACTGGAATTCAATGCAGCTCCTCATTTATACTCTGTCAATAGTCCATTCGGGCTGCTATAACAAATCCCACAGACTGGTGCCTTATCAAAAACATAAATGTATTTCTCACAGTCCTGGAGGCTGGAAGTCCCATATGAGGGCACCAGCATTGTTAGGTTCTGGTGAGGGCCCTCTTCCAGATTACAAACTGACATCTTCTCCTTGTGTCCTCACATGGTAGAAGGGGCAAGCTAGCTCTCTGAAGCCACTTTTATAAGGGCATTAATTTCATTCATGAGAGCAGAACCACCATGACCTAACCCCAAACACCCCACATCCTAATGTCATTATATTTCAACATGTAAATTTGGGGGGGACACAAACATTCAGACCATAGTACTTTCCTAGATAGGTATAATCTCTCTCTCTCACTCTCTCTCTCTGTCATACACACACACCCCCAAAATGACCTTTATTTACTTCACAACTACATACACACCTCAGAACATAAGAGCTTTATGATTCCAGTATTTAGTCATTTCTAAATGCTCTCATCAAAGATTTATTGGGTATCTGTTGTGTCCCAGACACTCTGAATAACACCAAGTATACAAGATGAATAATCTATAGTTCCTACTGGATTTTAAAGGATCTTTAGTTGAGAAGACAAACATAAAAAAAAGAGCTACCTTTTTTGAGCATTTAGATGCCAAGCTAAGTGATTTCCATTTATTCTCTTGCTTGGTCATCACAGGAGCCTCATGATAAAAGTACTATTATTTTTTTCCATATGCCAGTTAGGTATCTGAAGCTTAGATAAGCACGTAATTTACATAGGATCACAGTGACAGAACTACTGCTACTATAATTAGTAGGAATATACATATATGGTATTTACAATGCACCAAGAATTGTTCTAAGCACCTTACATAGATTAGCTTATTTACTCATCACCTTCGTTTAATCAATGAGGCAACAGCAGCAAAGAGATGTTAAATTCTCCAAAGTTACCCAACTACAAAGTGGTAGAGCCAGGATGCAAACCCTAGCATTATAATACCAGTTGTTCTTAATAACTCACAGACTCAATCTGACCATCCCAAACCCACACTCATAATCACTATGACACTGGAAAACAACGTATGGTGTCCCTGATTATGACAGTATGCCAATCTTCCTGGTCAGAAAACTGATGAAAGAAGAGGAGTTAAGGACAATGGTTTGTTTCAACAGGTTAAACTTCTTTCAGAATATTTTCTGGTCTCAATCTGCAAACTGTAGTTAGAAGCTATAAAATTAATCAGTGAAACAGGGCTCCATTAAAGTGCCATTACATGGCTCAGTTTGCCACCTGTTTTTCCTATTTATAACAAAGAAGTGAGTAAGTAATAGTCATTTACTGCATAAGAGTGCTTTCCAACTTTATGTAGGAAAAATAAAGCTCCATGAGAGAAAAATTAGGTCCATCTTTACTCATCATTTTGTTTAAAAAAACTGAGCACAGGGCTTTCCTGGTGGTGCAGTGGTTGAGAGTCCGTCTGCCGATGCAGGGGACACAGGTTCGTGCCCCGGTCCGGGAAGATCCCACATGCCGCAGAGCGGCTGGGCCCGTGAGCCATGGCCGCTGAGCCTGCGCATCCGGAGCCTGTGCTCCGCAACGGGAGAGGCCACAACAGTGAGAGGCCCGTGTACCACAAAAAAGAAAAAAAAAAATACTGAGCACAGTGATTGGCATGTAGTAGTCAGTCAATAAATTTTTATTGGATAAATGTTGAGGAAACATTTAGGAATAATCACTTAGGAGTATTTCCAGGGCTGGGACTAGGGAAAGGCAAGTGAGACACCCATTTGAGTGCAAAATTTAAGGGGCATCGAAAAACCTTTTGGAACCTTTTGCCTTAGGCTCCGAGATGGATCAGCATGGTACTGATACTGGTCCTATCTTTATATAAATATTTGATATTTTCTTCATATGGATTATTTTGCATTTATTTTGTTTCTGCCCTGATTACACGCATTCTGACTATGCACAAACTCAATAAAGGCAATATAAGGCAAGAGTATGAAGAAATGGCTCAGGCATGGATCCAATCTTCCTGAACTCACAGGGAAATAGATGATTTTATCTGTGTACCACTTTATAGTACAAAGTAGAAACTGATACGTCATAAGAAAATCATGCCTATATTTCTATAAGCTTTGAGGCAAAAGAGTTAGAGTTCTGACGTCCAGTTGGAATAGGAGATTTTTTTATATCTAAATCCTGATTAAACCGATTTCTTTTCTATAATAAATCTAGAAAAGGCTAAATGCCATCCCTACAAATAAAACCAATGAAACTTCTGATGTTGGAATATGGGGAACAGTTAATTTAAAGCCTTGTGCATGAGCCCCATCTTATAAAACTTGGGGTTGAATCTAGCTGTAATTTACTGAGATTTTCAAAAAATCTAACTGCAATCAACATTTTCTCAAGAATTAAGCAAGGGTGTTATACTGGTAAATTAAGCTAACCTGGGTTCCAAACTCAGTTCTACCTTTTGGCTGCATTGTCTTGGGCTCATCACTAAACCTCTCGACCCTTAGTCTTCTCCAATGTAAAATGAGAGGTAATAATATTTATTTCATGGGGATGTTATGAGAATTAAATGAAACAATTCATATAAAGTGCCTGGCACATGGTAGTTATTGAGGCAGCGCCCCCAAGGGTTTAATTAAAGCTTTGGCTCTCTGCCTCTCAGTGAACAAAAAACTTTGAGTGTCATAATTAATGGAGGAAGTCCAAAAAAACAGAATGTCAAAACCACGCGCAGGATACAGATGAATGAGCTGGCATCCTTTCCAAACTCCTAAGCTGGAGTCTTTTCCTCCTAAATTTAGACTTTGCTGACTATTCGAAAAGTGACACGAGGCTGCCATCTCGTGGCTGAATGAATGAAAGCCAAACTCTTTGTATTTCAGAACCAGAGCTATGAATCCTTCCAAAAGGTACCCCTATTTTTAAAAACACTCCCTCGCCACAAGACTTGATTGGCAGTAAAGTGCCAACTTCCTTAAGCATAGCAACAAAGCTACTGACACAAACCCCTTCTTTGAGTTCTCTCCAACTTGGTGCCCCACCTTCCAGCCAAGGTCTTGCTAGTCTTATCCCTATCCAGCCCGTCAAAACCTGCTGTCAGCCACGTACCACACTGGAAAGAATCTGACTCATTTGCCGTGCTATTTTATTTTTTAAAATTCCTAATGCAGGGTCACTCCATGGGAGATTTGCATTTTAGTTCTGATTTAGTTTGGATTTTGTTTTATTCTGCGTTTCATCTTATTCTGTTCAGTTAAGGACACAATTGCTTACGCAGTGTCTCTCACACCTTGGTGTACATCAGAATCACCCTGAGAGCTCTATAAATCACAGAATATTGGCCCCTACACTTTCTGGAAACATGGATTTCTAACGATTTCCCAGATGTTGTGATGTTGCTGGTCCGGGGACCACACTCTGGTCTCCAATTTCCACGACAGAATTTCATAACAGGATACAGCTGATGAGGGAGAGAATTTTTAAAGGAGCACCTCTGCAGACTGTTCCTGTGCTATCTCCTTTATTTCTGAAATCCATCCATCCTCTCCAACGCTGCTGCCATCTCTGTACTTGAGGTGACCACCACCTCTCTCCTCCATTCCTACAACAGCCTCGTTAGTTTTGTCCGTCTCCAACAGATTCTCCGTACATAGATTGAAGCAGTCAAAAGTATGTCACCATCAAGCCCCATCAAAAGCTTCCAATGGACCTTAGGACCCAATTCAAACATCTTTTAAGACTCTTTATAATCTAGCCCCTGCTTCATGTCCAGCCCACTTCTAGCCAATTCTGCACCTCACTCATTGTGCTCTTTCTAGCCCAATGGTTCTCAAAGTATGGTCCCCAGACCAGCAGCAGCAGCATTACCTGGGAGCTTGTTAGAAATGCAAATTTTCCAGCCTTCCCAGACCTACTGAATTAGAAACTCTTGGGAGTAAGGCCCAGCTACCTGTGCTTAACAAGCTTCCAGGTGATTTTGATGCAGCCGAAGTTTAAGAACCACTGCCTGGCCATCCTCAGCCATTTCTCAAGCATGCTACACCTTCCCTCTCATTGCCACCATTGTCACATGCCTCTCCCAGAACGCTCCAGCCCTACGCCTTCGCCATCATAACTCCTCGGTGCTCCTCAGGTCTCAGAATTCAGGTAGCTTCTTCCCAAATAATTTCCCTGCCCACCCATGTTGGTTCTGGGCTCATGTTAGGAACTTCACAGCATCCTGCACTTCATTCAGCACTCAAGCCATTACCATAATACAAGTTGAGTGTCCACATGTTCCAGTCCCAGTCTGGGTACCAACTGCTTTATTATATGTACACTGTATCTCAAATGCCAAGGGTAGGGCCTGGCTAAGAACAGCTATTCAGTGTTTGTTGAATGAATAAGCATCACATGAGTAAGCATCACATGAACAGTTGCCCTCTCCACTTGGCTCCATATCTAAGACATAAAACAGGTGAGTAGGGCTTCCCTGGTGGTGCAGTGGTTAAGAATCCACCTGCCAATGCAGGGGACACGGGTTCGAGCCCTGGTCCGGGAAGATCCCACATGCCACGGAGCAACCAAACTGAAGCCCATGTGACTAGAGCCCATGCTCTGCAATAAGAGAAGCCACCGCAATAAGCCTACGCACCACAACGAAGAGTAGCCCCTGCTCTCCGCAACCAGAGAAAAGCCTGCGTGCAGCAACGAAGACCCAACGCAGCCAAAAATAAATAAATAAAAATTTTTTAAAAACAGGTGAGTAAAATGTTTTCTAGTTCAGAGAAGGTATCGGGCCTTGGTAGGAGCTCACTGATTTCACAATGGATTGTGAGCCGCTCTGGTCTGAATAACATAATTGCTGTTGTAAGTCAGCCTTAGAATGACAAAGTGACATGAGCAATGCTTTAAGTTCAACAAGCACACTGAGGTCTTACAATATGTCAGGCACTGTGCTAGGAACGCCAAGTCTAAGGAGCTCCTAATCTCCCACGGGAAACAGGCACACAATTAGAATAGTGCCACAGAATCACAGAGCAGGGGGAAACGGTGTGGACTGATTAGGAAAGACTTGAGTGAGAAAAGTGAGTTAGGCTGCTGTAGTGAGTTCAGCAATAGTCCCCAAAGATATGCCCAAGTCCTAGTCCCCAGTGTCTGTGACTGTGATAGAATTTGGAAAAAGGGTCTTTGCAGATGTAATGAAGTTACAGATCTTGCAATCTTCCTGGATTTAGATTCAATGACTGGTGTCCATATAAAAGAGAGAAAAGGGAGATTTGAGAAGAGGAAAAATAAGGAGAAGCGCATGTGAAGATGGAGGCGGAGACCGGAGTGATAAGGCCAGGAAGGCCAAAGATTGCCAGCCACCCCCAGAGCTGGGAGACAGGTATGGAACTGAATCCCCGTCAGAGCCTCCAGAAGGAACCAATCCTGCCAACACCTTGATTTCGGACTTCTGGCCTCCAGAACTGTGAAAGAAAAAATTTCTGTTGTTTTAAGCCACCAAGTTTGTGATTTGTTATGGCAGCCTTAGGAAACCAATACAGCCTTGAAGGATGGGTTAAAAGTAAGCTGTTAGGGTTCCCTGGTGGCGCAGTGGTTGAGAGTTCGCCTGCCGATGCAGGGGACACGGGTTCATGTCCCGGTCCGGGAGGATCCCACGTGCCGCGGAACGGCTGGGCCCGTGAGCCATGGCCGCTGAGCCTGCGCGTCCGGAGCCTGTGCTCCACAACAGGAGAGGCCGCAGCGGTGAGAGGCCCATGTACCGCAAAAAAAAAAAAAAAGGTAAGCTGTTAGATAAAGAAAACAGAACAAAGGAAAGAAAGGAACAACGTATAAGCTCATGAGGGTATCATGTGTTCCAAGGACAGGAAGCAATCTGATGAGGGAACACCAAGCGAAATAAGTCAATTCGAAAGGTAGACGGCCGCCAGGTTGAGAGGGGCTGAGAACCTCATGCTGTGTTAGAAACTGGAGTCGTACTGAGAGGTATCTGGATATTGTTATGGCCATCAAACTCAGAAATAAGGGAATTATCTTAGCTATTATCCTTGTTCTTACCCAGATATAGAAAAGGAAAGGAACACTTTAGTACCAGCCAGAGCCTTGGACCCAATCTCCAGACAGAAATCTAATAATCAATTTGTACCATATGGAAGCTTTCCTTCGCCTAAGCCTCAGACCAAAACAGACTCAGAGACCAGCTCTCCCTCTGTCCCCTGCCCCCACCTCCAATGCTCTTTACCACCATGTTGCAGTAAAAGCAAACCGTTAAAAGGTAAACTGAGGCACATTAAAATTTTTTTTTCAAGAATTTACTTGAGCACACGTCCATTCAAATCAGGCAGCACCAAACCAGAAATTGTTAGGAGCACCTGACAGGAGCAGGGGGAGAGGTTTTTACAGAGAAGCCATAGAAGCAAAACAAGGAAATCATTACCTTGGCTGTAACTGAAGTGACTGCCTTATTTGGGAAAGCCTAGTTGCTGTTTGTGATTGGTTGTTCATAAGTTCCAACTTCTTGGATTCAAGTGCATTGACTTTGACTTAGGGTTTGGTTTGCTTTGTTTCCTTAAGCTGCCAAGGCATTAAAGTCACCCCAGTCTAATGGCCTTCTCATTTAATTACTTCAACAAAACCAAGCCTGCACTCTGCAGCATCACTGGAAATGAAGCCAGTGAGTCCCAGAAAGATCATGTTTACCCCTCAATGCCTGGCACTGAGGCCCCCTGAGCCATTGTTCTGGGACCAGCTTCAAAGTACAAGAGAGAGGACATGTGAGAATGACCACACCCACTCCCCCACATGTCACTGCCCTTCTCAAACTCCACATAGGTTGCCTGTTGTAAATTTTACACTTATAAAAATACATATATACAGGGACTTCCCTGGCAGTCCAATGGTTAAGACTCCATGCTTCCAATGCAGGGGGCACAGGTCTGATCCCTGGTCAGGGAACTAAGATCCCACATGCCACAGTGAGGCCACACACACAAAAGAAGTCCATCAATAGGAAATGGCAAATTTATGGCATATTAAAATATATATATATATATATGTGTGTGTGTGTGTGTGTGTGTGTGTGTGTATACATGCACATATACATATACATACATACACATATATACATATTTATAAAGCAAATGCAATTTGCATTAATAAAATTCTTTATTATTTCCTATTCATTGAAGGAACTTTTTTTCTTTTTACCTAACATCAGTCACTTCATAACTAGCATGTACTGTGGTATCTATACAGTTGAATTCTAGGCTTTTGAACATGTTCAGCTGTTAGTAAGATACTCTCTCCTTTGATAGATCCTGTAAACTAGTTAACTGTGAAATGTTGTTTGCTCATAGCATCTCTTCATAGGTAACTGTGCAAAATAAGCTATTTCAAATGAAAACAAGATAGACAACTATATTTTTCAGCCACAGAAGACGTCTTCAGTCTGCTTACTTTGAAATGCATGATTTGCCTCAGCCGAGGTTAATTTTACTTTGACAATGTTCTTAGCCTCCAGGCCAAACGCCCCCATCATCCTACCCTCAGAAATTCCACTCACACTACACCCAAGGTCCCAGAGCTTACCAGTCTGGGTTTGATCCATTTCCCAGACCAAGCTGTGTGGTATTCAGACACCCCTGATCCTCCTTCATCTGTGAGACCAGCCAGAACACACAAGCACTTGTTCAGCACAAGACCTCAGAGGCAAGAGAAGTGGGTCCTCTCTGGGCCAGTTTCTAAAGTTATAATGTAGAACCAAACTAAAATGGAGTCACTTATGTCAGGGACAAAATGGAGACAGTCAATGCAGGCACAGAAAGGGAAAAAAAACAACCTCACCTAACAGAAACTTACAACTCTTCTCAGAGATCAGCAGAGGACGCCACCTAATCCCCAAATGTCAAGTCTGTTCACACTATTTCTGGACTTCCTCATTCCCGTGACCCAGCTACCCTGATCCAAATAAGGAAGAAGGCCACTAGGCAACCAGTCAGCTGGAAAAGCCAAATAACTAGTGCCACATTTACCCCATAAAAATCCCTTAGTCTGTGAGCAACTCAGAACTCATTGCTCACGTAAGCCTTGAGTTTCCCAACTTCAGGTTGAAATCCTTACAATAAATTCATCTTCCTGCTTTTTTTATCCAGTACTCTGAGTTTGGTTTTGTTTGTTTGTTTGTTTGTTGCGGTACGTGGGCCTCTCACTGCTGTGGCCTCTCCCATTGCGGAGCACAGGCTCCGGACGCGCAGGCTCAGCGGCCATGGCTCACAGGCCCAGCCACTCCGCGGCATGTGGGATCTTCCCGGACCGGGGCACGAACCCATGTCCCCTGCATTGGCAGTCAGACTCTCAACCACTGCGCCACCAGGGAAGCCCCTCTGAGTTTGTTTTTTTGACAATAGCCTGGTGGCTGGTCCAATACAGGGGGAGACCATGGGGTTGCCCCATACTGGTCTATATCATCTAGATTCACCTTGCTCTTACTCCTCTTCCAATTGTGCCATTTAAATTTCTTTCATTTCTACTTCCTCATCACTATAATGTCCCCCTGAAGTTCGGAACATCTAGGGGCCAACATACTGAAACTGTCATAGCAATAAATAGTCTCCATAGTCTTTTCAGTAAAAAAAGATCAACTCTGTTTTAGGCCCCCAACAAGCCTTTGAAAACATCCTAGTTTCATATTAATTTATGTCAGGCCATAGTGAGTCAGTGGGACAATATTTCTAACATATATAGTATATGTGACACCTAATTCACTAACTCGAGTGTGTAAGAAATCTCACATTTATTTTTCTTTAACCCAATTCCATCATTATTTCCTTCTCTAGAGTTACATGGAAATCTGGGGAGCTTACAAGTATTGTACTTAAGAAATCAACAAAATTCATCTACTCTTCGGTCCACTGTGATTCCTGCCATTATCCTCATGTCTGATTTTGCAGGACCCCTTGAAGTGGGCGGTTCCACTGCCACCATGTCGATAGAGCACAAGGGACTTCCCTTAGCCAGTAGCCCCAGAATTCAGCTTCCTGGGCCCACCAAGGGCAGTTCCTTCTGAGGTTTTGCCACTCTCTAGATGGGGGCTAGGGCTGCAGCCAAGGTTCCATCACGTCATACTGTTGTTGTATCCTGTCCTCTTACCCTCTGGAAGTGGGGCAAGTGCTTCCTTAATCATGCAGCTAAAATCCCTCTCATGCAATCTAATGTCTGCCTTTGCTGGATCTCTGTGCTGCCCTAGAAGGAATGGGCAAAAATACCCACCTGCCTGCTACTTCTGTCTCTGTGAATTTTCTCCAGTGGATACTGCAGTCTCAGGTCTGATGTGTGTGCTCTCTGGTTATTTGCCTTTGTTTGGCCATCACACACCCCATGCCAGAAAACGAGATGATGAATCTCTAGAGTGAAAATCACTTCATTCTTTCATGTCAGTTTTTTATTATGATACTTCAAAGCCATGCAAAAGGATTGACAGCATTTTGGACTTCGTTTAAAGTGACAGTGTGGATACATGTGTTAACTGCCACTCCTTTCTGACACCCACTGAAAAAACAGTAAAAGAAATGAAAACAGTGTAATTCCAAAATACAAAGAGAATGGGAGTGGAGACAATGAAGAAGTTAACATGTTTCTGAAAGATGAGAAGTAATTAGCACAATGTTAACTGATTTACCAGAGCTGAGAAAGCAAAAACCAGGACTGCAGGAAAGAGCTTCCCCCTCCCACCGTTCCTGCCGCCAAAAAAAGAAAACCTACTCAGTCAAAAAAAGAAGGAGAAGAAGGGAAAGTGGAGGGGAGGGGAGAGAGAGAAGCACCACAGGAATTAAAGGCTCCAGGTATCTCAGAAGACAGAGCGAAATATTGGTGATCATTTGAAACTCTGTAAAAGGAGCAGTAAACCAGCCAGTTCCCCATCCCCACGTCACAGCCAGGTAATTGCTTCTCCCAGACCACCATGGACACTGCTGGGCTCATTCTCTAAAGACACTGAGGCAGAGAGATCTTGGGCTCTGGAACACGAGGCACTGAGAAGAGGGGGTGGGGCACCCTGCTGAAAACAAGTGGACTTCCCTACCTCACTCCCCAAACACTGTCAGCTGAACTTATTTTCTTTTAATTCTGCAGACAAACTATTAGAGGATCCCTTGGTGGAGAAAATGAATGCTCCCCAAGAAGCTCTATAGACAATAATTTTTGAAATAATTTTGTGAATATATATCCCAGTTGTCTTATCACTAATATAGCATTATCTAGACAGAATAGTCTCAAATAAGGAAGGTCATTATACCTAATCATCTAGACAGAATTGACATTTTGGACCCTATAATTCTTTGTTGTGGGATCTGTCCTGTACTTTATAGGATGTTTTAACAGCACCCCTGGACTCTAGCCAGTAAAAGGCATAGATCTTCCCCAGTGGTAACAATCACAAACATCTCCAGATGTAGGTAAATGTCCCCTAGAGGGCAAAATCACACCCAGATGAGAACCTCTGCCCTCCATTTTAAAAGTGTGGTTGTAAATGCAAGAAAAAGTAGTTAAAATGTTAAGGACTTTTATCTCTACTAAACAGAAGTGAGGGATGGGAAGAAGTGGGGCAGGGATTTGAGTCACATCGATAGATACGAAAATAGCTGTTACTATTAGTGCTAAGAAGACATAAGTGATAATTGCCAAATGATGAAGACAAATGATGTAAAAAACTTAAAAGAGAAAAAGCTATTTTTCTTTTGAGAATTGGGAATATCTTCATTGAAGAAGCTGTGTTTGAAAAACGATCTTAAACAATTGAGAAGGGAGGAGCTAAGAAGGTGGGAGACATTTCAGGCAGAGGAATTTATGTTTAGGTGAGATAGAATACAAAAGCCAGGGAGAACAGAATCAATGTTACTGGAGTAGTTATAGGGAAACAAGGGAAAGAGTTCAGTTTCTTCAGCTAGAGGCAGAGGGCTACACTGTTCGATGCAGTGCATGTTATGTCATGTCAAACTCTAATATTCCAGCAATTGCTGTAATCCTCAGATATTTTAAGAGGGGGATGTCAACCCAGTGTTTGGGATTAGGAGGTGTCTGTGGGGTGCTAGTCTTGTAGGGAGAATTCATATATTAATATCCAGGTTTTTAGGAAACTACCAAGAGGAAGAGTATTGATTTAGGATGTCCTCATTATCTGAGGATAAATAATAACAAGAAAATTACATTGACTTAAAAAGAGAATATCATTTCATAGCAAATAATGAGAAAATTTTTATAAGGATATTCATAATGAGAAGAGAAACCAAAGATTATGAAATAATTTTTTCACACATTTAAAAATTAGTTTACAATTAACTTCTAACACAACAAACAAAAACTGTATTAAGGGTAGACTTTGTTTTATTTTTGGCATGATTCTTTTGATAAAGTTTTCTAAGAGTAATAAGTCAGTCTTTCATATTCAATTTTCAGATTTTTTGTAAAATGTTCCAGAACTTCATCAGTTTTCCCAAGGGCCTCTCCTTATCCTTTGATATTCAAATCATTCCCTTCTGAATCATCTATCCTGTCATCATCCTTTTTACAAGGTTTGCAATTTCATTTTGTAATCTATTTGTGTCCTATTTACATTATATATTCTGCTTGACAAAGATGTTGACCTGATGGGTGGGCTAGACACAAGTGCTAATGAGTGAAAGAATCTTTGAGATGAGACTAATTTCATAAGTGTTTAGTTCATTAGTGAGTATGTTCATATTATAATCCACTACTGCAACTGTGGGGTAACTTTCATAAGCACTTGTTTAACAAGAACTCCCTGTACCTACCACAATAATCTTGAGCTTACATATGAAATAAAGGCTCTGTTGTCCAGGGAATGATAAAGGAGAGTTACTCAAATATTCTGGTTAACTGATAGCATTTGGGTTTCCTTAACTTTTAACCCACAATTCAAGGGAATAAATAGGGAGGGACAACACCACCAGTAACAGCATGTGACCAAGAGAATGAAGCAACGGTGTCTTTCTTCTCAAATCAGAATAATACTACCTGTAGCAATTCAATATTCACTTAATGCTTAATTCCTGTGAGTGTCAAAATTTGGTACCAGTAAGTAGACTGAAGTTTGCATAAAAATATCAATTATATCTATCTGTAGAACTGTTTAGCAAAGTGACAAACAATAAAATTTGGAGCCGTTCTCCCCCACCCCAGTCATGAGTAACCTTCTCAACAGGCACATACTGACCATGGAAATAATCAGACCTGGTTACACAAATGTAAATCACTTAGACTTTAAGTTCAAAATCAGCATGAATAAAGGCACTGACCATATTCTAGCAACACAGTGACTCTTTCTCCATAGAATTCTAAATGGCCTTCAAATCCAATGTCTTTTTTTCACCTTCCTTGATATATTACTTTGTTCAACATTCATCTTTCATACTGTCTAAACTTTACTAATTTTATAATTAGGTGGTTTCGGAGTTTTATAAAAGAACCCACACTGAAAACACCCTGACCATTTCGGATGGCAACATATTTCTGTACAAGTTTAAGTAGAATGATAAAAAAAAACTTATTAGAACATTCCCTTCAAATCCTGAGATTAGTGAGTTTGCAAAAATAAATTCTACTTTGCAAGACTTTCCATGGAAAGCTTGGCTCATTTAAGCCTTAGAAAAGTTCATGGTTCCCTTTCAGAACTGAAGAATATGTGATTGCCTACCTAATGTTATTGAAAGAGCTGCCTAAATATCTCTGCCAGAGGTGTGCTTTATTGCCTGAAATTCCCACTTTGACAATCATTTCTTTAGATTTTGACCTTGCCTTTTTAAAATTTGTGTATTACCACTGAGAGGTGCAGAGATTATATTTTTCAAAATAGCCACAGCCATATTTCCAGTTTTACATGCTCTTCCAGAACCTGGCAGCTCTCCATCAAGAAGTGGAACCTATTTTCCCTGTCCTTGAATTGGGCTAGGCTACCTGACCAATATAGAAGAGCAGAAGGAAAGAAGCACGACTTCTAAAACTAGCTCAGACAAGACAATATGGCTTCTGCCTGCTCTTAACTCTCTCTGTCTCTGTCTCTAAGTAATCACCCTTGGAACCCTGTCTCCATGCTGTGAGGAAGCCCAGCGGCCACATGAAAAGGTCACATGTAAGCATTCTGACCACAGAAGTCTCAGAGAGCATTAAGGACGCACGTCTGAGTGAGTGAGTGAGTGAGTGAGTGACCCTTCAGAGAATTCCAGCCACCAGACTCCAACCCACTCTAGACAACACTGGCTGAGTGTAGATTTGTTAGTAAGTAAATGACATCATTATTTTACATCACTTAGCTTGGAGAGGTTTTTATGTACCCATAGATAACCAATAGGAGTAACACATTAATATTGGTACAGGTTAACTTTTCAGAGTAGCTAGCCATTTTCTGTAGTAGATATAAAAACCGTGAGGGGGACTTCCCTGGTGGTATGGTGGTTGGGAGTCCGCCTGCCAATGCAGGGGACATGGGTTCTATCCCTGCTCTGGGAGGATCCCACGTGCTGTGGAATAACTGGGCCTGTGAGCCACAACTACTGAGCCTGCGCTCTATAGCCCGCGAGCCACAACTACTGAGCCCACGTGCCACAACTACTGGAGCCCTCACGCCTAGAGCCTGTGCTACGCAGCAAGAGAGGCCACTGCAGTGAGGGGCCCGCACACCACAGGGAAGAGTGGCTCCCGCATGCCACAGCTGGAGAGAGCCCATGCGCAGCAGTGAGGACCCAACGCAGCCATAAATAAGTAAATAAATAAATTTATGAAAACCATGCGGGATTACAACATGAAGAGAAAAAGGAAGAAGAGACATACTGCATCTAAGGCAAGATTCTTTTTCTGCTTATGTCGAGTAGGCTAAAACTATAAAACTCTTAGAAGAAAATACAAGGGGAAAGTTTCATGACATTATATTTAGCAATAATTTCTTGGATATGAAACCAAAAGCGTGGGCAACAAAATAAAAAATTGGACTGCATCAACATGAGAAACTATTGTGCATCAAAGCTCACTACTATCAGAGTGAAAAGGCAACCCACAGAAAGGGAGAAAATATTTGCAAATCATATATATGATAAAGGGTTAATATCCATAATATATAAAAAACACCCACAACTCAACGACAACAAAAAAAACCTGATTAAAAGATGGACAAAGGACTGGACATTTCGCCAAAGAAGATATATAAATAGTCAATAACAACATGAAAAGGCACAACATCCCTGTGAAATGGGTGTTATTGCCTTTACACAGAAGATGGAATGGATCCTCAGACAAGTTAATAATGTTCCCAAGGTCACACAGCTAGAGCTATCCTAAATCCAAAGAGGCGTTAAGCACTAGATTATACTCTACTAAGAAGAGCTTCTTGAGGTCCAGGATTATGGATGTACTTTGTTTCTGTATGCCCAGACCTAGGTCTTGGAAGACACCTAATAAACAACAGTTGAATTAAAAAAAGAATAAAAAGAACATGAAAAGATGCTTAATGTCACTAATCATTAGGGAAATGCAAGTCAAGACCACAGAAATACCACTTCTTACCCATTAGAATGGCTCTTATAAAAAAAAAAAAGACGAAAAGAAAATAGCAAGTATTGGCAAGTATGTGGAGAAATTAGAACTATTGTGTGCTATTGGTAAGAACGTAAAATAGTGCAACCATTATACAAAATAGTATGGCAATTCTTCAAAAAATTAAAAGCCGAGGGCTTCCCTGGTGGCACAGTGGTTGAGAGTCCGCCTGCCAATGCAGGAGACACGGGTTCGTGCCCTGGTCCGGGAGGATCCCACATGCTGCAGAGCAGCTGGGCCCCTGAGCCATGGCTGCTGAGCCTGCACATCCGGAGCCTGTGCTCTGCAATGGGAGAGGCCACAACAGTGAGAGGCCTGCGTACCGCAAAAAAAAAAAAGAAAAAGAAAAAAAAAAGTCGAATTACCAACAATCCCACTTCAATATAAACAAAAAGACTTGAAAGCAGAGTCTCAAAGAAATATTTATACACCAACGTTCATAGCAGCACTATTCACAAAAGCCAAAAGATAGAAACAACCCAAATACCTACTGACATATAAGTAGATAAAGAAATATGGTATATACATACAAAGGACTACTACTTACTCTTATAAAGGAAAGAAATTCTGACACATGCTACAACATGAATGATCCTTGAGGACATTATGCTAAGCGAAAGAAGCCAGTCACAAAAAGACAAATGCTGTATGGTTCCATTTACATGAAACACTTAGAATGGTCAAATTCATAGCCAAAAAGTAGTATGGCAGTTGCCAGGAGCTGCGGAAAAAGGTACGGGGAGTTATTGCTGGGTACAGAGTTTCAGTTTGGGAAGATGAAAAAGTTCTGGAGCTGGATGGTGGTGATGGTTACACAACAATGTAAATGTACTTAATGCCACTGAACTGTACACTTAAAAATGGTTAAAATGTAAATTTTATCTTACCTATATACTACCACAATAAAAAAAATTGGGCAAAGGCTTTGAACATTTTTCCAAAGAAGATATTAAAATGACCAATAAGCAAATGAAAAGATGCTCAACATCGTTAGTTAATAGGTAAAAGCAAATCAAAACTATGAAATACTTACTAGGATGGCAATCATCAAAACAACAGATAATAACAAGTGTTGACAAGGATGTGGAGAAATTGGAACCCTTACCTATTGCTGGTGGGAATGTACAGTGGTGTGGCTACTTTAGAAAATAGTTTGGCAGTTACTCAGAATGTTAAATATAGAGCTACCATATGACCATCAATTCCACTGCTAGGTAAATACCCAACAGAAATGAAAGTATATGTACATACAAAAACATACAAAAAGTATATGTCCATGTGCATGAATGCAGCATTATTCATAATTGCCAAAAATAGAAACAACCCTGTTAGGTGTCCCCTTAAAATTCATATGCTGAAGCCCTAACGCTCAATGTGATGGGATTTGGAGGTGGGAGTCTCTGGGAGGTAATCAGGTTTGCATGATGCCATGAGAGTGGGGCCCACTTAATGGGATTAGAGAGTTCTCTCTCTACTTCCCCTGCCACCCCACTATTGAGGATACAGCCAGAAGGTAGCTATATGCACACCAGGAACCAAGTCTGCCAGCACCTTAATCTCGGATTTCTCAGTCTCCAGAACTATGAGAAATAAATATCCGTTGTTTAAGCCATCCAGTCAATGGTATTTTGTTATAGCAGCCTGAGCTGACTAAGACAAATCCAAATGCCCATAAACTGTAGAAAAGATATACAGAATTTGGTATATTCATACAATGGAATATTATTTAAAAGGAATGAAATGCTGATACATGCCACAACATGGAAGAACCTAGAAAACATTATGCTAAGTGAAAGAAGCCAATTGCAAAGGACCACATATCCTAAGATTCCATTTATATGAAATGTCCAGAATAGGCAAATATATAGAGACAGAATGTAAATTATCGATGGCCTAGAGCTGGGGAATTGAGAGAAGAGAATGAAGAATTGACTGCTAATGAATATGGTGTTTCTTTGGGGGTGAAATGTTCTAAACATAGATTGTGGTGATGGTTGCACAACTCTATGAATATAATAAAATCCACTGAATTGTACACTTGGGGTGAAATGTATGTGAATTAAAATCTTGATAAAAATATTCAAAAAGCTTTAAAAATCACTTTGAGAGAAGAAATGATATATATGGTCACTTATGGAAGGCACATACATGTGAGAAGGAATTATATATTCAAAAACAAACACTTATGTCCATAGATTCATTAAATTCCTTTTAGTAATGATCTCAAATTAGAGGTAGGAAAAGGGTAGCAGGTGTGCCTTTTGTGTGGATATCTTTCTGTAGAGTATTGGTATGATGACCTCTCCTTGGAAGAAAGGGGATTATAGTCATACTGGCTATGAAAACACCTTTTGCTTGAAATGTACAATGAATCAGAGATAAGTCTGTATGAAACATCTTTTTTTTTCAATATATAATGAATCAAGAGTAAATGTGTAAGTGTAATAAAATGTCTGATTAGAAAGATGTTTTGAGTCCTCAAATATTACCAAATTCTGTTACTCAACATTATACAAATTTTTTGAGCCTCGTGGGATGATGGACTGTGGGTGGGAGAGGCCAGAAGAACTGAGACTCTGTGTTCCACAGAGGACATTTCATTTGTATCGGTACTGACAAGATGTCCCTATTCATTCCCCTGTTTTAAAAAAATGAAAACTTGGAACCACAATAATAATTAATTCACAGCCCAAGAGAGGTTCTTAACATCACATTCCTCACAAGCAATTTCATAATAGGCTCTTTCCTTTTTCAGGTTCTTATTATTGTTAAGGGGTTTGTGCGTTAGGGAGTATTTGAATAAGCTAGCCCTTAATTTCTCAAGATAGTCCAAAAGTTATTGTGAAATAACCATCTAAAAATTAACAATAGTGAAGTCTAAGACAGAGTTTAGTTGAATAGAGGAAAGTACAATGAAGCAATGAAATTGTGAAATTCAGGATAAAATAGCATTCTTTAGTCCATGAACTTAAAATCATTTTCATAAACACATGCCATCAAAAAAAAGCATTTCTGGGGCTTCCCTGGTGGCGCAGTGGTTGAGAGTCCGCCTGCCGATGCAGGGGACACGGGTTCATGCCCCGGTCCGGGAAGATCCCACATGCCGCGGAGCGGCTGGTCCCGTGAGCCATGGCCGCTGAGCCTGCGCGTCCGGAGCCTGTGCTCCGCAACGGGAGAGGCCACAACAGTGAGAGGCCCGCGTACCGCAAAAAAAAAAAAAAAAAAAAAAGCATTTCTGGAGAAGTAATTCCAGAAGGGAATGTGGGGTGTTCAATGGGGAAAAATAGGAGGATGAAAAGTCCTGCCAAGTGACCCTGAATAAAATCATTTAACCTCTCTGGCCTTTCTGTTCTCCCCAAGAAAATATGGATCACAATCTATTATGGACTGAATTGTGTCCCCCCAAATTCATATCTGACTATATTTGGAAATAGGGCCTGTAAAGGGATAATTAAAGTTAAATGAAGCCACAAAGGTGGGTCCCTAAGCCGATATGACTATTGTCCTTATAAGAAGAGAAAGAGACACCAGGAAGATGCAGATACACAGAAAAGTCCACGTGATGACACAGCGAGGAGGTGGCCACATGCAAGCCAAGGCAAGGTCTTAGGAGAACCCTAACCTACCATCTCATCGATCTTGGACTTCAGACTCCAGACTGTGAGAAAACAAATTTCTGTTGTTTAAGGCAGCCAGTCTGTGGTATTTTGTGATGGCAGCCCTAGCAAACTAACAATCCATGCCCTGAAAATCTGGCAAGGATTTTCGGGAGTTTGAGAAAATATATGTGAAAATCCTTGGTAAACTATGAAGTTTACTAAAAATAGAAGATTTTTATCTTGATGGGAATCATCATACACTTTCATATGTAAAGGAGAGTCCACTTAAGGAAAATGCTTCACAGAAGGAAGACTAAGGAAAAACCTAAAACATTGGTTTATGTTTGTTAGTTGATTTGTTCTAGCAACTCCTCCCAGTTTATGAGGTCTTATATCTGGCATAGTAGGAGATGAATTCCCACTTTAAAGTGAAAACAACTGGAAGACTAACTTATTATTGTAAGTAAAAAAGAGCAAAGACCTTGATAACATTTCTTCGTTTAAATATACTTAGTAATTGACGTCAGCAGTATCGTGGGTTGCAATTTATTTATCTCACAGAAGTTTACTTATTTCTGCAGATAATAATATCTAACATTTAATAAGTCCTTACATATGCTACTTCTGAGTATTAGTTCAATTAATTAAACCTCTGATGTAGTACTGTTATTATTTTCCCAATTAAAATATGAAAATATTGAGAGTGGGAGATAGTAACTAGGGAAAATGAGACCCAGACTGTAGTCTGTCCCTTCATGTCTCAACCAAACCACTGCTTTTAGTTATTAAAAATTCTTCTACAAGGCCAGGATTGACAGGAAATGTGTTATAGAAAAATCTATATCAATGCTATTTGGCAGTATTACTTATCACATCCACATATTTCCATGCTCACACACACTTATGGTTGTATGATGTAAATATATGTATATTTCCATTAAAAATAGAAACCTCCATAATGTGCCTCAAGTTTTTATTCTATTTGAGCTCAATCTATGTATGGCTGACTTTCAACAAGTTAGATATTTAAGGCTTGGATGGATGCCTTGTTCTATCATATTCTAACTACATATGGTTACATAAAATGCATGTTTTTATTTATTACTCTTACTTCAACACTGATATAAAGCTCCTAAACCTGGCAAGCCAGAATATTTTAAATCAAGAGGAGTGCTTTGGATAATCTGAAACTGGAAATGCTGAATATAAAATAGCTATAGAAAACATAAACATTTATAAAGCATGTAGTGATATTTCTTAACATCTATTTAGAGAATTTTAGGCATGCTAAACACATATAATTTCTGCCCCTTTGTGTTGTTTCCTTCCATTGTAGTCTGTGAGTATTTGACTATATAGAAGCTTCTATAACAATACAGCTGACGGAATGCAAATTGACTAGTGTCATCTGAGAACTTAGATTGTTCTGGCAGTCAGATCCTTCTTTTTCTCTGCTGGCTCTTTCTGGTCATTACTTAAACATGCACAAGTCTAGCTCATCTTTGAAAAGCAAAATATCTCTCTCAATACCATTCCACTCTCTGTCCAGGGTCTCTATGCCTCACAGTCCAGCCCCTTGCAAGAGTGGGTCACACATTCATTGATTTCATTTTCTTTCTCTGTTGTTCATACTTCATTTCATCCTCTTTGCAGCATGAGACACTGGTGCTCACTCCCTCCTTGAAACACTTTCTCTGACTCCAGTAACATGCCTTCTCCTTCTAGATCCCTTCAGAGACTCCTGTTCCCTAGACTCTCTCCTCAGGCTTCTCTTACCACCTTCAATCGTCCCTGACTGATCTCCTTCCATGACTCAATCACCTCTCATATTCTGATGAGTCCGAAAGTTATCAGTAGCACCAAATGTTTCTCTGGATGCCTTTGGACATTTCCACCTGGAGTTCCCTCAGGCATCTCTAGGTCAACGTCTTCCCCTACAAACCTGGTCTTTTTCCTGTATTCCCTGAACTTAGCACATAAATAGACTCTTCATTCAACTTTTTGCCTGAACCAGAAATTTGAACAGTATTCTTGACTCTGCCTTCATCCTGATCACCTAACCAATCAAATCTAATCAATCACCACAATCCATCAGCTCAACCTCCTAAGGTCCCTTGAATCCATCTCCTTCCCATTCCCACTCTCACTCCCTCAGTTCAATCTTCTCATTTTTTCCTAGGTTAAGGCAGTGGCCTCTTAAACTGCTCTTCCGACTCCACTCTTGGCCCTCTCTTTCCTCTCTTCACACTGATGCCAAATGGTCATTCTAAATCACAAATCCAGTTGTGACAGTCCCTTTAAATTCCATGGTTGGTTCCCCAAAGCCTATAAAGTCCAAAATTCCAATAATGGTATATATGGTATACCTGGTCCTTCAGGATAAGCAACTGCTTCTTTCCCCACCTCACTGCTAGACTCCCCCGCCTCCAACACCCTCCATGCTTTAGCCAGAGTCATCTGTATTTCATTTACAGAAATCAACTTAGTCTCTCTTTCCTCCATGCCTTTGCCATACTGTTGCTTTTGTCTGGAATGCCCTTTGCACCAACCTCTTCACTTGGCTGCATCAAAACTCAGATCACGAGTTATAGAGTTAAAAGGCTAAAGAAATGAGGAAAGTGGTGACCTCAGGCAAGGAAGGCTGACCTAGAGAACAAAAGTTCAGACCTATGAGATCCCTAAGGGACAAAAAAGCTAGATTAGAAAGTACTTCATTTCCCAAAATTCAACTCTGTCAAAATCTTTTGTAAAGGGGTGTGTGTGTGTGTGTGTGTGTGTGTGTGTGTGTGTGTCTGGGTGTGTCTGCATGCACTTCTGTGAGGAAGGTTAGCAGTACAGGCAGAGACCTAAATAAGGAAGGGAACTATTATCCCTCCCCATTCCCTCCTTCTCCTATCAAAGCAGCAGACCCCAGAGACACCTTCAGTGTGCGCTTCAGACTAGAAAGAGATGCACCTGGAGAATGACCCAGCTGATCCTTCCAACCCCTATCTTCACAAAACACAATAGCCAACACACCCTATGGCCCAAAATTGTAACATTTTCAATCTGGGACTACAAAACACAATGGTTTGGCACCTAGAAAGTTCTCAATAAATATTTGTTGAATATGAGACAAACAGAAAGTAAATAGGCAACATGGGCAAAATGCTGATGATTACTGAAGTTGGGTAATGAGCTTAAAAGGTTCCAAAATAAAAACTTGTTTTTAAACGCTGTAAAATCCAAATTCAAGCTATGTGTTAAGAATATTTAGTAAACAGTAAAAAGTAGTTGCTAAACAGGAGATATACGAGATATTCCTCATTTCTGAACATAATAATAATATCAGAGTTGTTAGAGGACTAAATAAGATCATGTGTGTTTAAGTTCAGCACACAGCCTGGCACTTGGGAAATACATAACAAATGCAAACTCTTTTCGTTATTGGCTGATCTTGGCTTTGAGCCCTGTACTCAACAGAGCCTATGGCCATTAGACTAAATGCTAGCAAGTGGGAGATCTGCGTCTAATGTTCTCCAGTGCCTTTATATAGCAGTGGTTACCTGACAAAGTTTATTTTTCCACTGAATATAGTAACACCTCAATTAATTGGAAAGGGTTACTTTATCAGAGATAGCTAGAATCTCTGAAAGGCAAGATATACCTGACATTACTAATCTGTTTTCTATGTATCCTTTTCCCTGCCTCCCCATCACCACCCAAACTATACACAATTTCTCTGCTATCCCAGGGGCTAATGAAGACTCCAAAAAGCCAAAGCCAAGCAAGTTCTCTTCTAAGACAGAGCAGATGCACTAGAGAATAGTTGGAGAGGTGGAGGGGGCCATAATTAGTTCCAGGAAGGATCAGGAAATAGAGCGGAAGAGACTGAGCTGAGATCTTTGGATCCTCACTTTTTCAGCCCTCATCACAGTTGGACAAGCCCACATTCAAAAGTTCTGGACATTTGTCTGGGAGCCTCAACAGAGGGTGAGGTGCAAAGACTCCTCCAGTCTCTAGGATGGAAACAGAACCAACGAGGAATTTCCCTGGTCAGGGCAGCATTTGACAAGCCACCACTGTTATACCTGCTTGTTATAATTTTTGCTACTCAAGGCACTTCTATAATCTGCAGTGTAGAGAATATGATTAAATCCTCCTGTTAACTGCCTTGGATTCTTGCCCAGCCTTGAGGCCATTATTCTGAGTTTCAGTACTTGCTGCACTTAACTGCTGATTAAGAAGAAGGTGTGAAGATGGCAGCTGAATATATCACTGAGCCTAGAAAATACCCTGGAAGTCAGTCCTTTGAAAGATTCCTGATAGACTCATTACTAAATCTGTAAGTCTTTAAAAATAAATCACAATTAACAAAAGGCTCATTTTTTTCTTTTACAACAGTACATAATTGAGTCTTACATTTGCACATTTTGCTAATTAGGACTTTAAAATTATTTAAATGATAGTCTGTATTCTAATATTATGGAATAAAAATGACAGTGGAGGTGAGGGGAAGGAGAAAAGGTAAAAAATGTCCATTTGATCTGATTTGTATTAAATCAATGTTTCTTCAGTGCTATAGAAACAATTTTTTTCATGCAGGTAATTTCAGATTTTAATAAAAAGTAATAAGATCCTAACGTAAGAGAAAACATTTTTATTACATAAACAATGATATATTACCTAAAGCTGCATGTGAAAATTTTAAGTATAAAAAAGGCATAGTCCGGAGCCTGTGCTCCGCAACGGGAGAGGCCACAACAAGGAGAGGCCCACGTACCGCAAAAAAAAAAAAAGAAAAAAAAAAAAAAAAAAAAAAAAAGGCATAGAAATTAATACACATGGGACTTCCCTGGTGGTCCAGTGGTAAAGAATCCACCTTCCTATGCAGGTGACATGGGTTCGATCCCTGGTCAGGGAACTAAGATCCCACATGCCATGGGGCAACTAAGCCTGCATGCCACAACTACTGAGCTCGCACGCCTCAACTAGAGAGAGAAAACCCACACACCACAACTAGAGAGAAGCCCGGGCGCCACAACGAAGAGCCCATGCACCACAACGAAAAATCCCGCATGCCCCAACGAAGATCCCACATGCCGCAACTAAGACCCAGCGCGCTCATAAATAAATAAATAAATAAATCTTTAAAAAAAAAGAAATTAATAGACACAATTTAGATACTTTCATTAGTGTTAAGTAAACAATACTCCCATTCTAGAAGACTAACTCTGACAATAGGTAAAACAGAATTAAATGTATGTTAAGCAAGACATTTCAAAAGAAATGTTAGTAATTTAATAATAAAGGCTACCATTTATCAAGTACTTACTGTGCTCTGGGCACAATGCCTACCTCTTTAGGTACTTTGCATTATTTAATCCTCTCAATAACCCTGTGAATAAGGTATTTTTATTTCCTATTTTTTAATAAAAGAAAATGGAAACTCAATGCGATTAAAAACTTGTTAAAAGTCATGTACCTAGTTAGTAGCCTGTGGCTTGAAAATAAATCAGTTTATATTGTCCACAAAACTACACAATCCACAAGGACAGGAACCAGTATATTCTGTCCTCCACTGACACATATTACGTGTTCAACAAGTAGTGAAAGAGTGCATGTGTACATACCTATATTCCTAATTTTGTTACTAATTTTGTTCCTTTGTTACTAAAGGAGAAACATTTACATTTGTAAACTCATCACACATTATTGTAAAAAGAACTTTTTAAATGTTTTTAATTGCCCATTTATATTCATTACGTGAGTTCTTTTTCAAGGATGACCAAGGCCTCTTCCCCATTTGAAACACAGAGATTTGACAAACTGACCTAGTGATGTGGCTAAGGTAATATTTTAGAGCATTAACTTTTTCTCTCAGGTTTTCCCTTCCCCTTTCTCTCCACAACTCTGCTTCCATTTCAGGGCTTGGTTCTGTGTCATTGCCTCAGGGAAGCACCCGGCAGGGCAAACAGCAAACATGCCAGCAAATCTTTCAGATTTTAATTTTTTCAAAGCCCAGGTAGCCACTAACAAGGAAGAGACCATGAGAACAGAGACATCAAAGTACAGTCCACCAGAACTGATAACCAATTCCTTGTTCACCAATCCTCAGGCCCTTTTAATGTAGACCCTTCTCATTTGTGACAATAGGGAAAGAAAGAGGGAAGGAGTGAGTGCAGGAAGGCTTCAAGCTATTTTTCCACTTACCAGGCAAAGGCTCACAGTCAGAGATTAAGTTCATGGACAGCAAGTAAAAAGACTAATATTGCTTCACACACGGATCTGTGAACTCAGATTCATAAGCACTACAATTATTTTTGTCTACTTATTCCTCTTGAGTCAACCACACACCTTTCATTCTAAGCCGATGAAGAACTACCAACTTTTCTAATTTGTTCAAAAATCAAATTCAGCAAACTGGTAGGAGACCAAGAATGTACGTAGCCCAACTCCACCCTTTGATAAATTATACAAAAAAGCAAAACAAGGCAAGGAACAAGTGATTTCCAAAGCTCACACGGAGAAACTTCTGGAAATTTAATAAACCACACCATAGAATATCCACCACCTCTCCAACTGCAGTGAAAAATCAGGCCTTTCTTTTTTTGTGTGGAATCAGACACTGTATTTTTAGAGAGAGCAAAAGCACTCTACTAAACCGAACGGAACGAAAACTCCCAGTACATTCTGGAACGATATTCTGGCCAATCCGCCCGCCAGCAGAGGCCTTACCGGGCCTGGGTTGGTGCGCGCAGCGTTCAGCTCCCCCTCCTCTTCATTGAAGACACTCGGGGAAATCCTCCAATGAGAGACAGTTAGAGGTAGGGGGCGTGGTCTCAAGGGGCGGAGAATTTGACTCCGGGATCGTGAAAAGCGTGTGCTGATTGGCCGGACTTCTTCCCTCTACGGACCAGCCCTCTTTGGACCGCAGGAGCCATCTATCATAAGACTTACACCAGTCAGCGGCGAAAATGCCTCCCATGTGCCCCTCCCACCGCAGCGAGAAAACCCCGCCCTCCAATATATTACTCGGGAGGCCAGGCGCGGCCCCTTCGGCTCCGAGCAGACCCCGAGGAGGGCGGTGTCGTCTCGGCGGCGCTGCAGAGACCTCCACCCAAGACGGCTCCCCTCCCCGGGCCTCTCCCGTCTTGCCCGCGAGCCCTCTCGCCTCATAGGCCTCTCGGTTCTAATATCTTGGGGTGAGGTGAGAGCAGGCCCGGGGAGGGTGGTTACCGCTGAGGAGCTGCAATCGCGATCAAGGTGAGCTCGGATTTCGGGGTTGACCTCAGAGTGCGGGTAGGGAGCAGGGTTGGGGGGCGCGGGGTGAGGGGTAGGTCTCGAGCCCTTTTCCTCGGTTAACTCTCCCCGAGCAACAAGTTCAGGCTAGTACGAGCATGGAGGGGCGGGGCCAGATGCGACCTCCTGAGATGTCTTAGTGTCTTATGGGCCCGGTCCCAGCCCAGGGGCCAAAGAGTTGGACCCTTGAAGTTTGCGGTTCTCCATCTGCCCACCCTTTCCGTCGCGCAACCCTAAGGATTCTTTCTGCCTCCCTGTCTTTCGGTTGTTGCGAGGAGGGACCGTCCGTGTGTCCAGGGCTTAGCCCGTTCCCGGAGCAGGCACATAGTAGATGTTCAGTATTGTCTTAAATTAATGAAACTCCCAGCTTCCTCTTGCAGGCTGGATTAGCCTCCCGCCCCCACTGCGTGCACCCATAACTGCCTTCAAGCTTCCTTTCCTAACATCAATAAAAGTTAACAGTTACTGAGCAGTGAGTGCCAAGCACTATGCTAAACTCTTTAGTTGAATCATCTTGGTTAATCTTCACAGCCATTCAAAGAGGCAGATATGCCTCATTTTACAGACTAGAAGTAAGCTCATTAATATTGCCCAGTGTTTATTAGGCACCTACTGTATGTGCTAAGTACCTGTGTACCTAGATGATCTCATTCATTCCTCACAAGTGTCTCTGAAATAGGTAATAACCTTATACCCACTTTACGGACTAGGAATTGAGGACTAAGAAAAATTTACTAACTTGAACAGTTCACATTGTTAATAAATGGCAGAATACATGCTACCATCTAATTTCAAAGTTTGGGCATGAAGATTTGCATTTTTTTTCTTTAAAAAGCCATGGCCACTGCCCTCTAGGAACTCACAATTTAGGATGTGACCAACTGGTTGGGGAGGTGGAGAATTACAGATGGCATTTTGCAGTGACTTAGATTCACTAATAGCATTGAGGGAGGGGAGACTTGTGTTATAATGCACCTGGCACAACACAAGGCAGGAAGGGCTGTTCTTTCACTCCTTTCTGGGCTTTGTTCTATATATAGATGATAGAGGTACTGACAACAACTGACTCTCAGAAACTGCTACACCAGCTGAATGCCCTGTTGGAACAGGAGTTGAGATGTCAGCCAAAGGTCTGCGGCTTGAGACTAATTGAATCTGCACACGATAATGGCCTTAGAATGACTGCAAGACTGAGGGACTTTGAAGTAAAAGATCTCCTTAGTCTAACTCAGTTCTTTGGCTTTGACACGGAGACATTTTCTCTAGCTGTGAATTTACTGGACAGATTCCTGTCTAAAATGAAGGTACGTCTAAAGCTACATTACCCTGAGTATTTCGTGGTTTTGTTCAATGTGTTTTGGAGGTGGTATTGCTAGCTTTGGGCTGGTGTTCATAACTTTTTTTGTTTTCAGCAAGTAGCCAAAACATTATGGAAATTCTGTGTACTACAGCACTGATGAAATCCTTCCTTTTAATTAAGAGTGATGCATCATTTATTCAACCTACTTTCTGACATTGAAAAGTAGTCTAATATCAAATAATTAATTGCAGAGTCTCCCAGTAGGAGAGTTGGCTGTTGTTTTTAAAAGTCTTTTTTGATAGGTTGGGTGTTTTCATTATTTACTGTTGTTTCTAAATTTTAAGAAATGTGTTAGAGGCAGAATGCTAGATTGGGGGTTAAGAATTAGACTATATTTCTTTTTTTTTCCTTTTTGTTGATGCTGTCAACCATCTGGTCATAGAGTATATTTCTTGATCTCTATTCATATAGAATAGAATAAAGTTCTAATTGTTTTAGCCTTAAATTTACCCAAGTCGTGCCTATGCTTGTCATTTCCAGCCTAAGTTAGCATATAATAGAGAGTATCTTCTGAAGGAGCATTTATATATAGTTATTTCCCTGTATTGGATAAGCAGGACATCTGTGTAACTTTCAGAGCTTAATTGTTACAAATACATCTGACTTCTCTGTGTGCCAGTGGTCATTGGTAGATAATGAAATAACGTGACAGTTAAAATGCAGCTCATCTTTTAGTCCTCAGTACCTAACAGAATGCATCATATATGGGAGGAACTCAATGTGTATTGAATGGTTCAAGAAACTTTTTCAATACCCTAATTAAACAACTCTTTAGACACCATGTGCAGGCACTACCTTTGACTATAAATGTTACATAGATGAAGTACATCTATCATTTAAGTGTATTATAATCTTAGTGGCAATAATGTTTGCACTGATAACTATTATATAGTACAAGGAATAATAAGAAAAATAATCACATTATACCTCAAAAGAGGCATAAATGTATTGCTGAAGGGGTTCTAAGAAGAGGAGAGCACAAATACTGGTAAAGGCTTCATAAAGTTTCCGTTGAGCGGAACTTAAAGTGGACAGAATTTTGACTGTGACAAATTTTGTAGACATTCAGAAAATGATGAATAAATTTAAAATACTGGTAGTGAATAGAGCTTTACAGGCAGAGTAAACAGTATGCTGTAGTATTTAAAAACATTTTACATGTGTTACTACAAAGAAAACAGCCTGGAAAAACACAACATTCTGGAAAGAAATTTTGTGCATAAGCTGTAAGGTATTTCAGTCCTCATATAAGCCTTTGACCTAGTAGCTTATTGCTTATCGTTCTGCACTGATTTAAACAAACCAAAAGAAGTACGAATTGTTTTGTGCTGAAGCCACACATTACACTGAAACTTAGTCTGTTTGGTTCTGGAATTGGTTCCAAGTGGGTACATATGGTTAAGAGGCTACAGTTGAGGTATCAGTGGATCTTGTTAAGTCCTTCACAGCTGAGAAATATACCTCAAAGATACATTTTCGAAGTGATAGGTTGAGTTCTAGATTATCCTTTATGTTTTTTTAACTGAAATAAGGTAAAGACATGGACTTACTGTCTTTTTAGGTACAGCCCAAGCACCTTGGGTGTGTTGGACTGAGCTGCTTCTATTTGGCTGTAAAATCAATAGAAGAGGAAAGGAATGTCCCATTGGCAACTGACTTGATCCGAATAAGCCAGTATAGGTTCACAGTTTCAGACTTGATGAGAATGGAAAAGATTGTGTTGGAGAAGGTGTGTTGGAAAGTCAAAGCTACTACTGCCTTTCAGTTTCTACAACTCTATTATGCACTCCTTCAAGAGAACTTGCCATATGAAAGGTATGTGATCTTTGTTTTTAACAAAGCAGATTTGGAAATCAGAATGATGTTGTCCGGATGTTAAATAAAATCAATATCCTGGGAGAATTCCAATCAAAATAAGTAAAGTGACAGCTAAGCTCCTTGAGTTTCACTTCACTCTCCAGCAGAAGTGAGAAGACTTTCAGTCAAAAGTAGCTTCTTGAAGTCTGTGAATTCTAAAGATGGACATTTCAACTTTTTTTAAAATTACGTTTTCCATTTATAGACAAGTTAACTTATAGAACCTAGTAGGTAAGCATCTAACACAGATGTATGGAAAAAGGAACTTCAGATTCAAAAATAGATTTATTAAAATGAAACGAAACCTTGGGAGTTGTAGCATGATACTTTTTTTTTGGCCCAGATCAGTTAAAATTCATATATGGTATCCTCAAGAAGTTAATGTTTCTGAAGGAAGGGAAATTCTTTACTTCGAATAATTCACTTTCTATGATAAGTGTGCATAAACTTCACTTTAAAATTGACTTATTTTTCTAAAAATTTCTTTTTGACTTGATATAAAATTATCTATATAAAATTAATTTCATTTTCTTTTTAAAGGAGGAATAGCCTTAATTTTGAAAGACTAGAAGCTCAACTTAAGGCATGCTACTGCAGGATCATATTTTCTAAAGCAAAGGTAAATATTTTATAAAGATTAAACCTATTTATATACCTACTTTTATATTCAACATTTACTTTAAAATTTATCTCTTTTAGCCATCTGTGTTGGCATTGTCTATCATTGCCTTGGAGATCCAGGCACAGAGGTGTGTAGAGTTAACAGAAGGAGTAGAATGTCTTCAGAAACATTCCAAGGTATGTCCAGGTCATAGCCTAAATCCTGTTGACAGCTGTAAAAGCAACTAAACCACTTGTTCCTAAAGTAAAATGAGATGTCCTGTGTTTATTTGAAACTTAAGTAGCTTATCCTCAAATTTTTTTGACAAGGAAACACACGTGTTAATAAGATTGCCATTATTACTATAATTAAATACTGTAGGACTTTTATTTTAAAGAATTTTTTTTTTAATTTATTCACAGATCAATGGCAGAGATTTGACTTTCTGGCAAGAGCTCGTATCCAAGTGTTTAACTGAATATTCATCAAATAAGTGTTCCAAACCAAATGTTCAGAAGTTGAAATGGATTGTTTCTGGGCGTACTGCACGGCAACTGAAGCATAGTTACTACAGAATAACCCACCTTCCAACAATTCCTGAAATGGTCCCTTAATTGGTAAATTTGGTTCATAGTTTTTCTCCATGTAGAGAGACTTTTCTAATGCTACAATTTTCTTCTGCAATTCAAGAATTTAAATCTGCATTATTTAAAAAAAAAATGGAATTGGACTAGCAGAGGGGAAAATGACTTCTCTGATCTAGTCAGCTAGTATTTGAAGACATTTACTACATTCAAGGTACAACACCCTAAGAGTAAGGAATTCTCTTAACCTTTCATATATATGTTAGCCATTTCATTAAATTTTCAGCTTAAAAAGCAGCATCCTTAATAACCTGAACTTTAAAAGTAACACTAAAACAGTATTTTTTTTTCAATTTCACATCATTTTGCTGTATGTAGACTTAGGCTTTGGCTCATTTAAAGTTACACAAGCCTGAGTGAGGGAGCAGGACCAAAAGTTTGAACCATACATTGAACTAATTTGAGACTGTTAGCTTATTAGCAAAATCAGTATAAACTTGGGTATTGTACTTAAAAAGTAAGTTGTGGCAGGTGGTCTCTACATTGAATGTCTAGAAACTGCCAGGATGTCTCAACTGTATAGTGTATCATTATACATCTCAACTTATGTGTATCATTGCTATAGTAGTTGAACACTGGAAAGTATTTACATGCATAAAAAATGTAAGCCTCCTCACAAATATATGATACACATTCTTGCCATCTAAGTTTAATTCATGTTGGTGATTTCCTTCTTCCTACTCAAAACTAAATATTAACATAGAACACATCTACATAAGATGTGATTATGAGTCAGATATTTTAACAGGTAGTAATATTTGTGTTTGGCAGACTTCTGATAACTTGATTTTTTTGTTTATTAGGATTCTTACAGCAACAAATAACTCTTCTGAAGCCTTTCTCCACAATCCTGAGCTGTGGATTCCATAATGTTATAACGGATTTAAGCTGTGAAGCCTCAAAATATCACAAGTAGATTAACATTGGTGTTCTCAGATTTGGGAAAACTGCCTAATTAACATTACCCTATAGTGGAATTACTCACATTTGAATTCACCTGTGAAGCATACAAATCAAAGCTAACAGCATAAATGTGAAATGCTAATGACAAGCCTGGGAAGGTAAACTGTGAATCTTCATTTCTAACACTGATCCAACTTTCTGTATTGGGTCAATATATTGTATTTAGGTGGTGTTAAAAACGGTAACCTACTTAATTTAAATTTAAACTTTAAATTTAAATATGAGGTTTACATCAAAACCACCACTTCACAAATGCACTTTTAAGGCATAATAAGGGTCAGTATTCTAGGCAGTGAAGATGGTTTCTTGGCACCCATAATGCAAGTAATATATAATCCAGAGATGTGGACTTTATTGCTACATGGGAGTCACATTTAAATTTGAGGGCATTTTATATAAAGCAAAACTACAGACCTATTAATTTCAGCATTTTAAGTTATCTTTAATATTTTTCTAGAAAACAGGTGATGTTCATATCCATGATTTTAAAAGTTTTATACAAAATTCACTGCCTCAGTCTAGTCCCATCAAGAAAATTAGTTTTTACTGTAGTAGTAACTCAAATTAACGTCACTCTGAAAACTTTCTGATTTAACACTCCAGAAGTTTTTACTAAGCACTGTTTTTATGAAACTGTCATTGCTTCTAATTTAGAGTTTTGCTTAAAAGGGAGAGAATATACTTTCATTAATTGTCCCTACTGTGCCAAAGGAAAGTATTAAGAAAGGTAAGTAGGCATCTTCATAATTATAAGGTTGCTGAGGTAGTGTTCAGGATTTCAGTGAACCTAAGGAGATCTACTGTGTTAAAATGTCAGTTAATGTAATGTGTAGCCTGAATCCATCCAGGATGGCTGTACCCAAGTTTGACATCATGTTATGGGGAGATATGCATTGGAAAATAAACCAAAGAACCACAGTGTATCCTATACTTTTGTAAACCATGTTTTACAGATAACTTTCCAGTTTTCCCAAAAGACTGATAAATTTCAATATTTTGAATACATCAGTGTTAATTTTGAGTTGGCAGAGGTAACCTAACCAACTACCATTATGTTTTGGTACTAAGGGATATACCTTTCAATAAAGTTACTGAAATGCATTCCTTTGCTGGGTGGTTTTCTATTTGTTTCTCTTCTAATTTAATTAACTATTTTGGCACTGTGATAATAGAACCACAATAAAAAGCTGTCTTCACTCACTATATTTAAATTTAGCACTAAAGTAAGATGCATGGTAGGAGAAACAAAATTTCGTATAAGAGTATGGCTATTACCTAATTGACACTTTCCTTTCTAATGGTTTTTTAAAGATAGACACAAGATGATGACAATTAAATATGCTTAATATGCATTAAAAAGTCAGTGTTTATACACTATTGGTCACTTTTATTATTTAGATTCATCACTACTATGGCTATCCATAATACAAATTCACCCTCAGATTCAGCCCACCTGAAGTTCTGTGCAACCCTATTATCTAATTAAACAGTATTCCAGCAGGTCGTTGTTAATCTGCTTACATCACTTGTTAATTATGATTATTGGAACTGAAACAATAGATGACTTTGAACTGTTCATGTTTAAACTAACAAGATACAAAGTAGACATTGTATGGAATTACTGGTGAAAGAAAAACTTATAAAAGAAGGTTCCTGGGCTTCCCTGGTGGCGCAGTGGTTGAGAGTCCGCCTGCCAATGCAGGGGACACGAGTTCGTGCCCCAGTCCGGGAAGATCCCACATGCCGCAGAGCGGCTGGGCCTGTGAGCCATGGCCACTGAGCCTGCGCGTCCAGAGCCTGTGCACCACAAAAAAAACCTGGTATTTGACTCAGGTTAGATATATTTAATAATCCCTCTTTTCACAAGTGCTGTTTTTAAAAAGGGACCTGAACCTTCTATGTATTTCTAATTATGTGACATACTTTCTAAAAACTAGACATTTCTGATCTAACATTTGTGGTTAACAATGGTAGTTTTTACTGTCAGGTACTATAGTCATGTTTTAGATGAATCATCTCATGTAATCCTTAATCCTACAAATTGAATGAGATTATCCCAATTTACAAATGAACCAGAACGAAGGTACAGGTAAGTGATGAGCCCAAGGTCATACACCTGTACTTGGATGTGTGATTCAAATCCAGGCAATTCTGACTCGGAGGCTATTCTCTTAACCTCTCTGCACATTACTTCCCAATATAGATTAAATGGACTCGTGAAATTGTATCAAAATGATCAGGAATAAAGAGGGATATTAAAAAATGATAAAAGAATCAATTCACCAAGACATGACAATCTTAAATATGTATGCACCTAACATCAGACCTTAAAAATACAAGAAGTAAAAACAGCAGTGAAAGGAGAAATGAACAAACCTTCAATTACAGTTGGAGACTTAAACACTCCACTCAGTAATGTATAGAACTACTAGAAAATCAGCAAGGACAAAGAAGGACTGAAAAATACCAACAACCAAATAAAAAATCATTTACAACAGCTCCAGAAAATGAACACTTAGGAATAGATCTAACAACAGATGTACAGGTTCTATAAGCTGAAAACCATAAATGCTGATGATCTATATCAAAGAGGTGCTAAATGAAGATGCCCCATGTTCATGGATCAGAAGACATGCTATTCCAGTGGAAACTCCAACAGGACTTTTTGTTATACAGACTAGCTGATTCTAAACTTCACACGGAAAGGCAAAGAAAATACAGCCAAAACAATTCTGAAGAATTAAGTTGAAGGTATCATGCTACCCAATTTTAAGACTTGCTTTAAAGCTACAATTGTCAAGGCAGTGTGGTATTGGTGAAGGGAAAGACACACAGATCAATGGAACAGAGTACTGAGACCAAAAACAGACCCATATAAATAGCAATTGATTTTTGAGAAAAGTGCAAAAACAATGGAGAATGAATACCCTTTCCAACAAATGATTTTGAAACTAGACATCCATATGCAAAAAAATAACCTATATTTCACAGCTCTTACAAAAAATAAAATAGGTCACAGATCTAAATGTAAAAGATAAAATTATAAAACTTTTAGAAGAAAACATTGGAAAAAAGTCCTCATAACCTGGGATTACAAAGTTCTTAGATGTGACACCAAAAGCATGATGAATTAAACTTCATCAAAATTAACATTCATGCTTCAAAAGTCACCATCAAGAAAGTGAAAAAACATATATAAAAGGAGAAAATATATGCAAATCACATATCTGATAAAGGACTTTTGTGCAGAATATATAAAGAACTCTCAGTCTCAATAATAAAAAGGCAGATAACCCATTAAAAAATGGGCAAAGGATCTGAATAGACATTTCTCCAAGGAAGATACACAAATGGTCAATAAGTACAAGAAAAGATGCTCAACGTAATTAGCGATCAGAGAAATGTAAATCAAAACCACAATGTGATACAATTCCATATTCACCAGGATAGCTAGGATCCAAAAGTCACATAACACATGTTAGCAAAGATGTGGAGAAACTGGAACTCTCATATACTGCTGATGGGAATGTAAAATGGTGTAGCCACTTTGCAAAACAATCTAGCAGTTCCTCAAATAATTAAACAGTTTCCATAAAACTTGAAATTCCACTCCTAGGTAAGAAATGAAAATACAGATGCACACAAAAATTTGTACTTGAATGTTTATAGCAGAATTATTCACAGTAGCCAAAAGGTGGAAACTTCCCAGATGTCCATCAACTGGCAAATGGATAAATATGTGGTAGTCATAAATGGAGCATTATTTAGCCAGCCAAAAAGAATGAAGCACTGACACATACTAGAACGTGGATGAACTTCTAAAACATTATGCTAAGTCAAAGAAACCAGAAACAAAAGACCACACTATGATTCCAGGTACGTGAAATATCCAGAACAGAGAAATCTACGTGATGGAACATAAATTATTGGTTGCTTCAGGGGGTTGGGTGTCTGTGCGTGGTTGGGTGGGGTGATAGTTAAAAAGTATGGATTTGGTGGGGGGTTTTTTCTGAGGTGATGAAAATTAAAGTTGATGATGGTGATGGTTGAACTTAACGTGACTATCCTAAAAACCACTGAATTATACACTTTAAATGAGTAAAATGTATGGTATGTGAATTATCTCAACGCTATGTTTTTAAAAGATTATATATGATTCTATTTAAATGAAGATCTTGAAAAAAAAATATTGAGGCAGAGACTAAATCAGTGGACTCCAGGGTTTGAGGCTAGGAGTAGGGTGTAACTATAAAGAGAAAGCATGAAGGAGTTTTTGGGCTGACTGAACTGGTCAACTTCCTGATTTTGGAGGTGTTTACACATATCTTTACATAAGTTAAAATTCACAAAACTACAAACAAAAAAAGTTGACTTTATGTTTATTCAAAATATTAAAAAATTTTAATGTCACATAGATAAGCCAATTAAAGGAAAAACGCCTCTTCCCCAACAACTCATTCCTAAAGTTATTGGGTAAAATGAACATCATAGGTATCTTGCCGAAGGGTGTGGTTGGGCTGCAGCGGCCCAGAGTGGAGCATTAGGATCCAAGTAGGTGAGGCGGGTTATCTCTGCTTGGCATAGGGTTTTGGAGCCTGAGCAGTGAGAAAGGTATTCGCATGGGAAGATGACCTAGAATAATGAACCAACTATATTAAGGATAATAGGGATCAGGTATCTCACTGTTGAAAGGAGTTCTATACAAAGGGAGAGAGCAAAAATGAACCCCATGGGATCAGAAATGAAAGTTTAAGTGTGAACTCATGGTTTTCAATATATACATAAATATAAAAATATAGATGTAAATGTATGCATAATAAACACACACCAACAGCAACTACTCACTAACACATAGAACCTGGCTTCTAAACACCATTCTTCACTAGAGAACCAGGGCTCCTGGGAAAAATGGCTGATTCTTGTGCTAGCGTAGGGAAAGCAATAAGTCTGGTATAGCTTATGCCAGAGAATAAGAAGTTGCTCAAATAATGATGGGGACATGTCAAAAGGGCATAGAAGCCACCTACAATGACCTTCCACTGGCCGAATCCAGAAAAAAATTTGAGGATCAAAGTAATGGGAATAATAGATTTTAAACCCAATGAATGAAGTGGAAATCATGAGTATATATAGATAAATTTAAAGTTTGATGAGAAACAAGGTGGTACTTTTGAAACTACATCACACAAAATACCTAACCATAAACATGAAAAGAATAGCTTTATAGTGGAGAAGACTGACAGACACCACTTAATCAGTGATCTAAGTACAGTCATCCCTCAGTATTCACAGGGTATTGGTTCCAGCATCCCCCTCGGACACCAAAATCCAGATGCTCAATAATATGACATAGTATTTGCATATAACCTACCCACATCCATCCCACAATACTTTAAATCATCTCTAGATTACTTATAATACCTAATACAATGTAAATGCTATGTAAATAGTTGTAAACAACATAAGTGCCATGTAACTAGTTGCCTGTTGCAAGGCAAATTCAAGTTTTGCTTTCTGGAAGTTTCTGGATTTTTTTTTTTTTTTTTTTTTTTTTTTTTTTTTTTTTTTTTTTT